>NC_137114.1:19430740-19695740 GCF_949357685.1 Gobio gobio
CCTGTCTCTGCCCGGACCGGTTTTATAAGCAATGGGCCAATTGCAGTCATTAGACAGTAACCCGGCCCATAAAGCGCACTCAGAGAGGACTCATCGAGGGGGAAAATGACAGAACTACATTTCCACGCCTCTAGTTTAAAGAGGGGATTTCAAAGAGCCATTACAGAGAAATGAAATGAGCGTCTTGGGTCCGTCCCGCTGAGATTAGCCCCTCTTTTTCTCCTCCGTCTGTGTAGACGAATCATCCTTTCCGTTCCTTCGCTCAGACGTTCTGTCACTCACACCGCAGACTCCATCAAGGGAGATCGCTGTGACAAACAGGATTTCTCAATCCATAATCCACTATTCTCACAGCCAATTAGCAGGGTTAATTAGTTGAGTGAGTGCCAAGTGCCACCAAAGTGGGCGAGATGCTCCGTGTGGCAGAGCTCTGGTGAACTACTGATACAATTTTTTTTTCAGAGTTCATTTAAGGTGCATATGCATATGTTGGTCTTTCACTGTGTGGTGTCCATAGCATTTTTTGTATAAATAAAATAGAAAAATTTCCTTTTCTCAAGTCATCTACACAAATTGGAATGTGATATGTTACTGGTAGTACTGAAGTATCTGCAAATCATTTCAAATACGGGTTCATTTGCTAAGCTTTTATAAACCACTGAAATGACCCTTTGCAGCTATAACAGCTTCAACTCTTCTGGGAAGGCTTTCCACAAGGTTTAGGAGATTATGGGAATTTTTGACCATTCTTCTAGAAGCGCATTTGTGAGGTCAGGCACTGATGTTGGACTGGCTCACAGTCTCCGCTCTAATTTTTCCCAAAGGTGTTCTATCGGGTTGAGGTCAGGACTCTGTGCAGGCCAGTCAAGTTCCTCCACACCAAACTCGCTCATCCATGTCTTTATGGACCTTGCTTTGTGCTCTGGTGCGCAGTCATGTTGGAACAGGAAGGGGCCATCCTCAAACTGTTCCCACAAAGTTGGGAGCAGGAAATTGTCCAAAATGTCTTTGTATGCTGAAGCATAAAGAGTTCCTTTCACTGGAACTAAGGGGAAAAGCCCAACCCCTGAAAAACAACCCCACACCATAACCCCCCTCCACCAAACTTTACACTTGGCACAATGCAGTCAGGCAAGTCCCGTTCTCCTGGCAACCGCCAAACCCAGACTCGTCCATCGGATTGCCAGACAGAGAGCACGTCTCCCCTGCTCTAGAGTCCAGTGGTGGCGTGCTTAACTCCACTGCATCCGACGCTTTGCATTGCTCTTGGTGATGTAAGGCTTGGATGAGCTGCTCGGCCATGGAAACCCATTCCATGAAGCTCTCTACACACTGTTCTTGAGCTAATCTGAAGGCCACATGAAGTTTAGAGGTCTGTAGCTATTGGCTCTACAGAAAGTTGCCGACTTCTGCGCACTGGGCACCTCAGCATGCGCTGACCCCGCTCTGTGATTTTACGTGGCCACTTCGTGGCTGAGTTGCTGTTGTTCCCAATTGCTTACACTTTGTTATAATACCACTAACAGTTGACCGTGGAATATTTAGTAGTGAGGAAATTATGGCAACCTATCACAGTACCACGCTTGAATTCACTGAGATCCTGAGAGCGACTCATTCTTTCACAAATGTTTGTAGAAGCGTCTGTATGCCTAGTTCTTAATTTTATACATCTCTGGCCATGCAAGTGATTGGAACACCTGGATTCAATGATTTGGAGGGATGTGTCCCAATACTTTTGTCAATATAGTGTGTGTGCGTGTGTATCAGTGATGCGCGGGTCAATGTATAAACAACCCGCACCCGACCGACGTTTTCAACTAACCCGCCCGCAACTCGGACCGCAAAAAAAAAGAAGAAAATATTGTACCCGACCCGCTTCCTGACCCGCATTTTTTAAAAGTAGTAAATGCTCATCGTAGCTCATTGGGCCATTGAGAAAATGTTTCAGGCCCTGCCGTGGTGCGCTCAGAGGTGCAGCAGCGAGAGCAGGAAGTTCTTGCGGCGGCCCATCATTTTCCATTTCAGCTCCAGATGCATATTATTGATGAACGCGATGTTTATGTTTCGACCCGGCTTGAAGAATTCATCAGCCCACATTTGGAAAACATTTGGAAAAGTGTGAAAGCCCTTAGGAGCGCAAACTGTTATTTTTCTGAATGCTGTATGATATAGCCTAGTGTTATGTAATACAGGCTTGATTTATTCATTTATTTCGTTAAATTTTCTTAACAATTAAGATGCTGCATGTGTTTATCCAGTCTAATCGAAGTGTGCGTCTCTCCCCCGACTTTCCCAACAAAAATCCCGCCCCCTCTCAGAAAATACATAAAACTGACTTTAAATGCGTTTAAAAGTAGCCTATTAAAATGGTACAATGGCATTGCTCAGTTCAACGTTTTGGGAAATCGGGCATTTTGTCCCGCGTCAGCATTTATTCAAAAGTTAATAACGCTCAACATTCAAAAGGTAAATAAGGATTTATTGACGATCCGACCGACCGTGACCCGAATATCATTAAAAATATTTTTGGATGACTCGTAACCGCGGGTAACCGCGGGTGGCCGCGGGCACCCGCTCATTTTGGATCAACCCGCGCATCACTGGTGTGTATATATATATATATATATATATATATATATATATATATATATATATATATATATATATATATATATATATATATATATATATATATATATATATATATATATATATATATATATATATATATATATATACACACACACATACACACACAGAGATAACTCTATATGAAAATGCATGAAAATTAAAGGCATCCTAGGAGCTACGATTGCAAAAAAGTTAAAATCTGATTATGTTAGGGGTGTATTTGCACAAAGGAAGGGATAGAAGTGCTCTTTGTCTGTGTAATGTATGGGAACAGAGCAGGATCTTATAATTATAGAGCAGGGTTCGGCCTTTGATGGACAGGTGTAATCCCAGTGTGCATTCGGCCGCGAGCAGTGGCCACTGAGTCCTCCTCTATCCTAGCTTGCCTTGCCCTTTGCTTCTTGCAGGCTTAATGGCAGCTATAAACATGGCAAGCCATCAAAACAATGACAAAGCAACTGACAAATGCAGACCTCTCTCTGTGTAATGTGCTGTGCCAAAGAGGCAAGATAATCAAAACATCACACAAAGACCTTTGTCTGTGTGTGTGTGTGTGTGTGCGTGTGTGCGTCTGTTTGTCAACCAGACCAAGCTTCTCTGAAATGTGTATATGGTTACAAAAGTGTTTAGGTGTGTTTCTCAAAAGCATCTTTAGCGAACTATGATCGCAAGTTCGGCTGAATTGTGTTGGTAACGACGGAACCCGCTTTGTGAAACGCACTGCTGGGGAGTTTAGCGTGCTGCTATGCAGTAGCTAATGTTTTCTGATTAGTTTTAGCACTCTGCTATTTTGTTGCTAAAGCGTCGTATTGTTTTAGTTTGTTTTTATTGTGTTGCTCCCGCTGCTTAATGCTCCTTCATTCCGGTTGCCATTTGCCACACGCTGTCACTGACAGGGGAGCAGAAGCTCATTAAATATGCAAATCTTATCCAATCCTAGCTGTGGGCATTTACTTCCAAGTCTTCAGTGCGGCACGCCCATCAAAACCGACCATTTTTCAGAGAGCCTCAAAACCAAGGCAGAAAATAGCCTTTTACCTATAATGTAAAAACCACGCAAACGTCATAAGTAGACCTCAGACAACACCGTAGAAAAAATATAAAAAAGCCAGTTCATGACACCTTTAAATATAAAATGTAAACGTCTGAGAGCTGTACCATGTGGCTGCTGTAGGCTACCACTGCAGATTTAAGGTGTGTTCGACTTGAAGCGGCCCTGTTCAGACTGATCGGTGTATGACATCGAAGTACTGCAAGAGCAATTCGAAAGCATACAGAGCTTTATTTACAGTAATTACTACCATAGTACAATGTATCGCTGAAGAAATCAACAAGCTAGTCACGACTGTTTCTCTAAACCGTTTTGTCGTAAATTTGTCGTTTAACCACGTTAGTTAAAGATGTCACACAGGTGGTGGAGAAATACCTTCTTATAATTAATCCATATGAGATTGAATTAACCATTTGACGTGTACGATCACACCGGTTCATCATACAGACTATATAAATTGACTCATTTCATTCATATCAGATACACATTGTGTAGGTATCAGGGGACCTCATTTATAAAACTTTCCGTAGATTTCATCCTAAAAGTGTACGCACACACAAAAGATAGATTTTGTGTACGCACAAACAAATTCTGATTTATAAAACCATGTGTACGGTAGAACCTGCGCAAAAATTCCTTTATAAATCCCAGCCAGCAGAAGACGTGCGAGCGTACATCTCCACCTCGTCTCCATATATGGAGCTTGCAATGCCTAGTTTTACTATGCATAACCTCATCTGCATATCATTTCCATGCATATTCCCATGCACGTGACACCATGTTTAACACTGTCAAAAGTAGAAGACTCAGCACATCACTGACAAAGTATTTTAAAAAGGTAGCACCCATTGTCTAAACAGGATCATTACAAAGGTTTATAATAATTAAAGCTGTAGTAGCATTTATCGGAGTTCAAGCATTTAAGGTCTTTAAAGCTACACTGTGTGATATTTTCCCCCATCTAGTGGTGAAAAGGTATATGACCATCCAGTGAATTTTAGTATCTGTTCCTCTCAATTCCGATTTCGTGTCAACTCCTACGGTGGCCGATTTAGTCCAAGATTAACATGGCTTACAGTTCGACCTCGTCCACATTCGACACGGTGCCTGTGGGTTATTTGGAACTCAACTGGCCTAATTATTCGGCTAGAAAGAACTGCAGCTAATCCAGAGTGAACTTTGATGATAGTAATGTTTATTCAGTCATCCAATTGCAAGGCATAAACAGGTTTGCGTGGATATGTACATAAATGTGGTTTCTGTGAGAGAACAAATAAGGATGGTAAATATACATACACAGTTAAGAACTGTATAACTATACTTATAGGTTACATTTGTATAATGTAACCGTAAACCAGAGCTTATTGTACCATATAGGCGCTAAATGCAGCTCCATTAAAAGGAGCGGAGCTGCCGCTGCTGCTGCTAACAAGCGGTGTCCCGTTACAAAAGTGTGTGCGCCGCTTTAACGTTAGCACTGCAGTGCGCTCTGTATAACAATTGTTAATATGCCGATCAGATCTGATACATATTTCCATCAACATACATTACAAGCAAATATTTTCTAAAAATGAATAAACATTGTTGATAACAAAATAACTGAATGATTATTCAAATAGGTGAGCATTACGCTATTGCATGTTACACAAAAATACTTCTGAGGTGACATCAACTGAATTACGCGATGACACACTCTGAAACACGTCTACAATGACAATAACTATTATTACTTACGGAGTTATTAACGCACAGAAATACCACACAAGGAAAAACAGACTTTTGAGGAATAAACAAGCCAGGAAAACTCCGTATAACTCTGTTACTGGACGCTGCTGAGATGAAAACTCTCTGCACATGCACCAGACAAGTCTGAACAAGTTGACGCGCACATGCGCGAGGCAGAGAATTTTGTACAGTGCCATCGAGTATTAAAACCGGTTAAAACGCGAAAGGCGAAGCTTAAATTTACGGGTATGTCCCTCTTTGGCTAATGTACTTTCAAGATGGAGGGGCAACATGGCGACCACCGTTAGATCCCATTACCTTATGTATTTTCAATGGCATATTATAAACATACGAGAATACTTTATTACTTGAAAGAAGTAAATATACATTAATGAGCACATATATTTTTGAAAGAACTAAGTGTTTTTAGCTAAGAATAGACTAAAAACAGTTACACAGTGTAGCTTTAAGCATTTAACGCCTTTTGCATTTAAGGCCTTTAAGCAGTAAATTAGTTAAAACAGAGCTTAGGTGAAATGATGTCATAAACTGACAAAATGTGATTGTAAATGTTATAATAGTGACTTTATAAAGTCTAATTGTGAATTATAGAACCATATTAGTGAGTAGTATGACAAAATGACTATTTTGACCAGCAGGTGGCAGCAGATAACTACTCATTGGTGATATGTTCGCCTTCAAAAAACAAAACTACGCTGGGGGGGTCATCAAGAATATTTTACATTTACAGGTGAAGGGGGTTTATGTAAATTTTTTTGCTATAAATTACAGACATGGAATCCGAGGACTAATTCTAATTTTTCTCAGTTATTTTGCTTTATTTCCAGATTCGATCATGGGCTCCTTGTTACGTACTAGAGCACATACGCACATGCAAACTCTTCAAAAATGGTGCTTTAAATCTCTTGACAAGTTAAAAGACGCAAATTAAATTTGTATATATTCGAAATGAAAGATATAGATTGTACTGAATGTCAGCGTGCTTATAGATAAGGATTAATTATGTCCACGTCATGCAAACAAGAAACTATGCTTCTAACCACAGGTCGAGAGATGTCGTTCCAACCACTCAACTTTGTGATGCTGCTAGTGTAACCCCTCCTGTTCGAACCTGCCCACTCTAAGCGGGACTCGAACCAGGTCCGCCGGCATGAGAGTCGGATGCTCTAACAAGGAGGCTAAAGGCTGCAACCCCTAGCGTCAGTTGCTAGAGCTTCTCTTGAGATCAGAGGAGTGAGGTTTACTCGCACAGCGACTACTAGCTGGCCTCCGTTACACTTGCGAATGTTCATGGGAACTACGACCTGTTGAACTATGCTGATAATGATGGAATTTGCAACCCTAGTTGGCCGACGATGCTTTTGGGAAACACACCCCTGTGTAGTTAGTGCGTTGCAGTAGCTAATGTTTTCTGATTAGTTTCAGCATTCTGCTATTCTGTTGCTAAAGCATCCTGTCAGGTTTTTACTGTATTGCTATGTGGTTGATAAAGTGTTATGGGTGGTCTTAGCATTTTACTATGCAGTTGCAAAAGTTCAGTACATTGTAATACATCCCAGCAGCACAAACAGCGCAGTTAGAAGTTTAATACTTAGCATTAGTTGAAATCATTAAATGCTAAATATGAGCAAAGAGCAAAACTATTAAATTATTCTCCTCCTATCCGGGTATTCCTGCAGACGTAGACACAAACTTCCTGCGAAAGGTCCCTCTTCCTCCGTTCCAGAGGTATTACATTTCTGCTCATCTAATCTCTGTCACGCACAATAAGACCCACAGCAGATAGGGGCTACATTTCTCGCTGCTCCCATTCACGCCGGCCCCTTATCTGGCCGCAAACACATTTCAGCAGTAAGTAGACCTGGCCTGCTGATTCCGGGCTTCTGTTGGCTTTAGCCGAGCTTAGACGATCCGACATCTTCCGAGTTTCCACTACCCCTAACACACACGCAAACCACACACAGACACAAAAAGAGTATTTACCCAAGGCTGTGTCAGGAGTTATTAAACTTTAATCTGGGTAAGAAGAGCATATTCCTGCAATGAATTATAGATGACACAGGTTACAGTCCCCGCGTGACCCCTGCTTCCCCCCACAAAGATCAAATGCGGCAGCTTTTTTAATAAACTGTATTATAAGCCGAGCACCAGGGCCACTGCCACCCAAGATGGAATTTCAAATAATAGAAAAAGAATTTGGGGTCCTGAGATGGAGAGACTATAAGCCTAAAGTAAATTATGGTTGCCGGTGTCTGGGTATTAATACCTGTCCGTGTGTGTGTGTTTTTGACCGTATTTACTGGATTGCCCGAGTTTCAGTTGCACATTATTTCTTGAGTGTTGAAGATGATACGGTCCACGTCTGGTCACTATATGTGTGTAAGCGTATTTGTGCGAGTGTATCAGGCGAAAAAAATCAGACATTCTGTGGTCCTGGCTGGATCCCGTCTGCTCGATTCAAGATTCAAGAGTTTTATTTGTCACATACACAGTTATATACACAATATACAACTGGCAGTGAAATGTAAACAGGTCCGCTCCATTGCATCTTAGCCAGAATCTCAAGCTGCCATTTCGATTAGTTTGGCTTTTAACGCCCACTTGGGCCTCTGTTGTAGTTCATTAACAGAACTTTCCTTGTCCATCCTAAAACCCCCTGACATATTTCTCAAAGACAGCTGAGACTGAAAGGGCAAGACAAACATACGGTACTTTTATTCCTCATTAAAAATCGAATCTTATAAATAACAACAAAATACAAACTGGTCGATTCATTTCAGGCTGTGTACTCTGGTTAATAGCTTTCTCATAACATTAACATTTAATCATTCAGCAGATGCTTTCATCCAAAACTACTTAGAAGTGAGAAAAAAGCCAGGACATGAGCCAAAACATATTAGCAATGCCGCAATACCCAATTTCAAGAGTAAACCGGAGTTCTACAAACTGCTGAAAAATAAGTCATAACACTGAAATACGATAACGACAACGCAGAAAATACTGCCAATTATTTATGCATCGCTTTGAAATACTTGATTATGATTGGTCAATCGTGGAATTGATCAATCATGTACTCCTTCATTCATCTATATTTAATTGTTGTCTTCGGGCATCACTGTGTCTCTCACTTTTCATGTACCAATACAATAGCTAAAAAGTCATCCAACTCAAAACGGTTAACTGTAGTAAAAAAAAAAAAACTTTATTTTAAATTGCAGCATAAACCTTTTGATAGACTGCAAGAAAAGTAACCTATCGCTTGGAAGAACAAGGAACCAACAAATGCTAGAGAACTATAGAGGAAGACCTGATACTTTGAAACTACATTTGTTATCAGATTAATATTTCATGTCCACATACAAGTATGTACGAAGTAAGCGGAATGATGTGCAATCAGCCAGTCTTTATTGCAAACATAAATAGTCCCTTGTGCACAAAGCGCCATTTAGCAACTGCTAAAAAAGTCTGTTTTATGAAGAGCGGTGTAGATTTCCAAAGCATTAAAATGGCTTATTCTCATATACTCTATGCCTCACAGTGATGTCATCTTCCCTACAGTCGTTCTCGCCGGTGAGAACAATCCATCGCAAATATAAGCCATGTGAAAAATGATCACCAGTGGCTCTCGAATGCGTTCCACATTGAGGATTTTTTTTCCAGCAGGTTTGGAAGAATAGACTTCCAGAAAATCTACTGCAAATTGCTCTTTGATGAGAATGTCAGTTGGCCTGAGCAATGGCAAGACGCTCGACCCGCAGTCCGGCACACGGCCATAAAAAGGCCAGGAAACAGAGACATAGGGAGAAGTGTGACGCCGTAAGTCTTCATGACGCTAACTAGGCACAGGTCACCGTGTGCTGTTAAGAGAGTCACATTCCTCTTCCTGTTTAGGATGAGGAATGACATGAGGGGAATGTAGTTCGCTTTTGTGGGATTTCAGATTCTTGGATGAAAAATGGGCAAGAATATGTGCTGACTAGCCAAAGTGATTCCTTAAACAACCGATCTGGGTCTTGTAGGCTTGCTGGAAGTGTAGGCTACGTCTACACTCAACCTGATACATTTTAAAACACATAATTTTCTCACATTTTGGCCCACACTGAGACAGCATTTTTGACCAGCGAAAATTGGGTTCCTTGAAAATACTCTCCAAATGGATACATTTGAAAACGTGTGGACTTTAAAAATTGAGGTATTCCAAAACTATGACACATTTAGTCATTTGGCACATGTTTATACTGGTATCTTTAGCTGGTGTGTTGCTAAAGATGTTACTTTGTAAAATCTTCATGCAAAAATGACAATTTACTCACAATTGCTGTCCTGTGTTTAATGCCTGCTACAGACCTAAGATCATTAGAAATCACACTGTACAACATGGATCTAATAAACTTGGGTACGACATGTATGTAGACGATGATGACACCTATTGAATCCTAGGCTATGACGCAAGTTAGTATAGAAGAGTAAACATAATCAGCATGTGCTAGTGGTAAACAAATAGAGCAAGATGAATCACACTTTGGCAATTGTGCAATTTTTTTGGGCTGAGAAAAAGAGGAGGAAGCGAAAGAGAAGAATATGGACACGGTCATGCCTAGGGAAAAGATGGCAACTTTGCAAATGGAGCTTGAGGTAAGTAGTTTTAAGTTTAAGTTGGCTAGTCAGTAGACGTAGCTTGTAGCAGCAAACACTGAGAGAAGATCATGCTAAATTTCTGAGACCGTAACAACGGCCATCTTTGAACCGCTCTCACTATACAAAGTAGGGCCACAGTTTAGGAGCAACAACCACAGAATCTTTCACAGAATCATCTTTTACCTGGGACAACCCAACATTGTCCTCCAGGACCAGGGTTGAGAAACAGACCATACTGTACATAGAATGGCGAATGACAGCGAACTGGAATCACAAGTAAAGGAGTTTTAGGCTGAGTCATCCCCAATTTATCCCTCCCGACAATCTGAGAAAAAATCTTGTCCATGACATTGGTCAGTTCCAGTGTTCAGCCCAGATTATCTGGTAATGTAAGGAGTTAACAGTGCAAATCTTAACCTCCTGATCTGCTCGTGGACACGTTTGATATTTAGGATTTTAAATCGGGATAATTATGACTATAACTATCAGTTATTTCACAATAGCCAATGAGAGACGTGAATTAGAGCACTTTTGAAATTGCGACCGCGAAACAAGAACTGCGGAGATGCTGCGTACATGTTTACAACCACTTCCAGATCACGTGAGGTGCTCCTTCTGGCATGATAATCTTAGTAATATTTTGTAGTGTGCGATGCGCTACAATTTTCAAATATTGCAGTGTGTGCATGTTTGAGATTTGAAAGAAGAAAATCTGTGAAGATTCTCCTTATGTGTGTGGTGCAACCAGATTTCACAATCAGTTATGATTTAAAAACTCCTGTAACCTGAGCCCGGCTTACGTGGTGGGATATTTTGCGATAAAATGATTGTGACGGAATAATTGCTTTATTATGAAACTTTATTATGTCTGGCCTCGCGATATCACCTCTTTTATTACTTTTTACTAGGGATGTCCCTAACTGTTCTCAAGGATTGTATAGTCTAGTGATGGGGACACTATACCGTCAGAGTGCACTGTCCTTTGGATGAGATGTTAAACCGAGGTCCTGACTCTCTGTTGTCATAACAAATCCTAGGATGTCCTCTGGAAAAAGAGTAGGGGTGTAACCCCGGCATCCTGGCCAAATTTGCCCATTGGCCTCTGTCTCCTAATAATCCCCATATACCGAATGGCTTCATCACTCTATCTCCTCTCCACCAATCAGCTGGTGTGTGGTGGGTGTTCTGGCGAAATATGGCTGCCGTTGCATCATCCAGGTGGATGATGCACATTGGTGATGGTTGAGGAGATTCCTCCCTTCTATATGTAAAGCGCTTTGAGTACTCAGAAAAGCGCTATATAAATGTAACAAATTATTATTGTTTATTATTATCAGTATCGCAGGTTGATTAAGCATTTCTTTAACTGATTAGTATCGACTATCCTAATCCTGATCCTTTACTTTAAGTCATCTGTCATGCAGTAGGTGGTGATATGCACTTTTAAAGGGCACCTATAATGCCCCTTTTTACAAGATGTAATATAAGTCTCAGGTGTCCCCAGAGTGTGTCTGTGAAATTTCAGATCAAAATTCCTGACAGATCATTTAATATAACATTTTGAAAATGCCAATTTTTGGGTTTGAGAAAAATGAGCTGTTTTCTGTGTGTCTCCTTTAAATGCAAATGAGCTGCTGCTCCCGGCCCCAGAGGGCGGAGCCTTCACAGCTCGTGAACACGCGAATGAAAGCTGAAACATGATACATCTGTTTGTTTTGATGATGAGTAGGCTATACTAGACTAGTTCTCTTTTATGTGCTATTGCGATTAAACTGTCAAATGCACACAAGGTTATGTCAGAAACACACAAAGTTCACATGAAAACAGCTGGTTATGTCTGTACATGTATGCATCAAGTACAGAAATCCTGTGTGTATATTAGATCTGTGTAACGTTACTAAAGTAAAAAAACAGACTAATATACAGTAGCTACTGCTATATCTGCTGTTAATATGAATCAAACAACAAAAGATAAACAGAAAATCACTCACTGCTTTGACTGAATGAACTTTAGAAGCTTTTTTAAGAACACATTTCTTACTTGAATGCTGCTGTTAATGCTCTGGCGAGGAGATAAACATGGCAGACTTTGTACGGCTCTCTGAGGGCGGGGTCTTTGCTAATACGGCAGTGTCCATCAACACTCGTGGGCGGGGCCTGTGAAATGTGACGTCACTTTACCAGGAATCTGCAAACGGCTTATTCTGAGACGCTGCTTATGATTTTTGTGGATCAAAAAAAAGGAGTGGGTGGATTTTTACCAATATAGGGTGGTTGTGTACACACACTGCCAACATACATTTATGTTCAAACACCATGTAAAAGTGAATTGTGCAAAATAGGGGCCCTTTAAGTGAGTTTAACATCGTTGCCATAACGCATTGCTGTGGGTTGCGTCTTGCTTCAGACTTCAGACATTCTGACACTGCAAGCTTCAAGCTTTCTAACCTTATCGCCACAATTTTTTTTAATTTTTGTCGCAATTATTCTGCTTACTGTACATATAAAATACAAAAAGTTTATAGTCCCATGTTCATAATTGTGACCACAGTCTACAGTGTCAACCAGATGTTTTACAACAGAGCACGTTCTAGGAAAATACAAGTATCGGTTTGGGACTCGGTATAGGCATACACTCAATATTCAATGACTCAGATTGGATCAGGGGCACAGGGGCGCAAGCACTTTGATCATTTTCACAAAATTTTCATGGCCCCCAGAATATTTTGTATGAATATCTGAACATGTAATATACCAAAATATAAGAACAGACCCTCTGCTTATTCTAGCTTCATGCTTTCTTTTTTATCAACACTTAAATATGGGTACGTTTCATAAATAAGCAACATTTTGAGCAAAAAGCTGAGAAAATCACGTTTTGTCTAAGACTACATCCAGATGGGATTTAGAGTGATTGTCAAGAGTAAATCGAGTCCATCAACACCCCCAAAGCTTGCACAGTCCTGTAGCTTGTCCTCTGTCAACATCTCATTCAGTAAGTTTCGATTTAGGCTGTTTAGTGTTGATGATCGCGTTATTTTTCATATGTATCTGCTTACATATTCTATTGATTGTTTCTGCTTCTTCTTCGCCTGTGTTTTGATCAGGAGATTCTGTACTATTTCAGAAGATATGCAATAGCGCCCCCTCCCATATAACAGTGAAAACATGGAAAGCCGGAAATATCCGTCAATGGCGGGGAATTGTTGTCTCACAAATGACAGAAGCTTTCATCAATGGCAGGAAAAGAGTTAAGTGTCAATGAGAAGCTTTTGGAAAATGCTAGTGTGGTTGGAAAGCATTAAAAAACAAGGCCTTTTTTGTCTTTCTCCAACCTGAAACAAGTGACTACATAGCTCTTTTGGATCAGAAATCTTGCTTTTGCACAACACCGTGAGAAGCCTTCTGAAACCTACTTTCAACAATTCACCTTGAATAAGACTACCTGTGGAAACGCAATCAAGCCTTTCCTGGGAAACAAAATACCAATTGTTTTTACAAATATGTAATGTGAAACAGCATGATAACTTGGATTAGCATGATCAGGCCAAAACAATGTGGAAGAAAGACAGAAATTACACAGCAAGAGATGGATTGTTGTGATGTGGTGCGCAAGGCGTGAACGTGCGTGCATGACCTGAGGTGAGGCTAACGCAGGTGATCAGATTAGCAAGGCTAGCGCTGTAGCATGCACGCCCAGCGAGAGACTGCCTGACTACAGTCATTATCTAAAGTACTTATTTCAGTACAAACTCAGCATGCTGCTTGCACAGCGGATGGTGTAATCTGCCTCTCGCTATTTAGATCAAACAAAACAGGCCATTTACAGAGTTTCATGCAAGGCAGTGAGGGGGAAAAAAACACGTACGGAATATTGAAATTTCATAGATGTCAGGATCATTATGGCCCTGCTAGAATATTTTGTGACCTTCGAATAACGTTGCAATGCAGCCGGAATTTTTTATAAGAAAGAAATGCAATACTTTTATTCATCAAGGACACATTAAACTGATCAAAAGGCAGTAAAGACATTTATAATTTGAAATAAAATTTTAATTGTAATAATATTTCATAATATTATAAACCATAGCCTAATTGGTTCTTGAAATCCTACATGCAACATTAGTGATGATATAAAGTGCTAATATATATAAAATACACTCACCTAAAGGATTATTAGGAACACCTGTTAAATTTTTCATTAATGCAAATATCTTATCAACCAATCACATGGCAGTTGCTTCAATTTATTTAGGGGTGTGGTCCTGGCCAAGACAATCTCCTGAACTCCAAACTGAATGTCAGAATGGGAAAGAAAGGTGATTTTAAGCAATTTTGAGCGTGGCATGGTTGTTGGAGCCAGACGGGCCGGTCTGAGTATTTCACAATCTGCTCAGTTACTGGGATTTTCACGCACAACCATTTCTAGGGTTTACAAAGAATGGTGTGAAAAGCTAAACACATCCAGGATGCGGCAGTCCTGTGGGCGAAAATGCCTTGTTGATGCTAGAGGTCAGAGGAGAATGGGCCGACTGATTCAAGCTGATGGAAGAGCAACTTTGACTGAAATAACCACTCGTTACAACTGAGGTATGCAGCAAAGCATTTGTGAAGCCACAACACGCACAACCTTGAGGCGGATGGGCTACAACAGCAGAAGACCCCACCGGGTACCACTCATCTTCACTACAAATAGGAAAAAGAGACTACAATTTGCACAAGCTCACCAAAATTGGACAGTTGAAGACTGGAAAAATGTTGCCTGGTCTGATGAGTCTTGATTTCTGTTGAGACATTCAGATGGTAGAGTCAGAATTTGGCATAAACAGAATGAGAACATGGATCCATCATGCCTTGTTACCACTGTCCAGGCTGGTGGTGGTTGTGTAATGGTGTGGGGGATGTTTTCTTGGCACACTTTAGGCCCCTTAGTGCCAATTGGGCATCGTTTAAATGCCACGGCCTACCTGAGCATTGTTTCTGACCATGTCCATCCCTTTATGACCACCATGTACCCATCCTCTGAGGGCTACTTCCAGCAGGATAATACACCATGTCACAAAGCACGAATCATTTCAAATTGGTTTCTTGAACATGACAATGAGTTCACTGTACTAAAATGGCCCCCACATTCACCAGATCTCAACCCAATAGAGCATATTTGGGATGTGGTGGAACGGGAGCTTCGTGCCCTGGATGTGCATCCCACAAATCTCCATCAACTGCAAGATGCTATCCTATCAATATGGACCAACATTTTTGCTTTCAGCACCTTATTGAATCAATGCCACGTAGAATTAAGGCAGTTCTGAAGGCGAAAGGGGGTCAAACACACTATTCTTTTGGTTCCTAATAATCCTTTAGGTGAGTGTAAATTATAATACTATAACTTATATCACTTGCGTTGCATAAAGGATTTCAAGTTTAAATTATGGTTTATGTAAAACCCATTTTCATAACAATGAATACTGTATTGACCCAAATCTGTTACGCTCAATTAACAATGATGACATTTAATTGCATGTTTGCTGTTAGGATGTACTGTTTTGCATAATGGAAATTATTGCATTAAGAATGGTAAAATAAGTATGTATTTTTGTCTCATAGAAGGTTCTCTATACACAACGGCCATTGTGTATAATGAAACACTGTATCACTTAGTTGTTGCAGCCTTTATTTTCTAGTTAGCCTCTTGAAATGAGCTCCAAAAATAGAATCAAACTATAACTGACCAGTAGCAAGTTAACCGCCCAGGCACTCCATAGTAGTAGTACGGCCCATTTGCTTTGATTCTGACATCTCTTTGAAACCGGGCTTGGGTCTCAGGAACAGAGAAGGTCCTGACCCAAAGTCTTGCACAGTAAAGCCAACACAACCAGAGCGGCAGTAATTGGTTCAGATGGAAGACCCGTGAGTATATGAAAGACTATGATCTACGGGGTCAGTCTATACCTCTCCCAACAGCCCCTTCTGAAGAACATCCACCCCTCAAACGAGTCATTATGGGAACTCCTCTGGCCCAAGCAACCATGACCTCCTTCCTGTTCAATTCATCACACTGGTCAGCAAGTCATTACAGTAACCACTCCTCCAAAAGCCAGGATGGATCGCGCAAGGATTAGCAGGCTAACATAAGAAGCAGGCCCAAAATTGTTAAGCTAACCAATTAATTTGATTCCATGAGCATTCAAGACACAGAGCGTCCAAACAGTGAGTTCAGGAAGGGAAAAATTGAAAGATGCAGCTAGGCAACACATTAATTTCACGTCACATTAGCAGACAGGAGAGAGTCGTTCATCAAAACAGCCGTATGAAAGATAGCACGAGACACGTCGCTTCATTTATAGCGTGAGGAAAGACGTACAGCGCTGTTAGTGTTGGTTTAAGAGCAAAAACCGAAACACTGTGGGCTTAGCCATAATTCTTAACTGCATTTGCATACTGAATGTTTGACAGAAACAAACTATCTTTCTCCACAGAGAGAGAAATTACGGCTGCTCTGTGAATTAGAAGCGGGCACAGCTAACCATTGACAAGGCTGTCCACGTCTCTGCGGCGTTTGGATTTATTACTGCGCGGCAGACCACATCATAACTGATGCTTTCAATTCGCAAAGAGTCACTAAGGAATTTACAAGGTGGGGAATGCTAATAGGATGAGAGCTGGATCTGGAGACGGATCGTCAGGAATCTGTAACAAATCTAATAACAATTTAACTAGAAAATGAGTTCTCCAATTCTGCTGCTTTCAGCAGAAACGAGGGACGGCGGGACAGTGGGAAGGAAGCCCAGGATTGTCCTAACAGGGCTCTACTGGTGAAGGAATGGTTAACCCAAATCTATTGTAGAGAATATTCAACAATATTCTCTTTTTGTTCTCCATGGGAAAAATAAGAGCATGTAGGTTTGGGACATAATGATTGACATAACTTTTTACACTTTCATCATTTCCATTCAAATAAAATTATTAAATAAAAAACTAAAATAAAAAATAATTCCCATAATGACTCGATATATATATAATTAGTAGTATTATTATATCATATAAAATACTTAATAATAATGATAATATTATGAGGACTATTATGTTTTACTAGATTTTTTTGTCACTATGAAAGCTGTTGCATTAAGATTCTTTAATATTATTATTAATACATAATACTTGTAATTAATACATAACACATAGTTAACCATTTTGATGATGATGATGATGATGGTGAAATTACAACAACAACAATAATTATTATTATTATTATTATTAAAACGTACTTCTACTACTACTACTACTACTACTACTATTATTATAATAATAATAATAGTAAGTCTTATTACGGGTACTATGAAACGTTGTTGTATGGAAACACATTACACTATGATTCTTCAAAATTCCCTCTTGTTGTTCCAAACCTGTTTGCCATTTTCCCCATTGAACACAAAGAGAGAGAAAGAGTAAATATATGACAGGCTTTATATATATATATATCTTGGATCAACTATTCTTTAAAAAAAAAAAAAAAGATTTATTTAGTAAATGGAAAATTATGTTTATTATTTCACTCATAAATAATTCCTGCTGGCTGCCCAGGATGTGCCCAGTCAATAAATCTTGATCTGAGAGCAATAACGCAGCATGTAATGGCGACCACACACACACACACGCGCGCACGCACGCACGCACGCACGCACGCACACACACACACACACTCATTTATATATATATATATGAAAGCAGCAATGATCTTAGCTTATGAGGTCATCACACCAGCCTCTGGCGCATTGCTTAGCCACATTACCAAAAACACAGCCAGCCTCAAATGTCATTATGCCATCATTACCAGCCAAGGCCTTGGCCTGCATCTCAAATTGTTCATTTAGCCGATATTCCCAGCCAAAGATTAGCCCCCAATATCAGCGGCAGCCCTCCTGGAGATGTGGGGGCAGGGTGATTTGACCCTTAGTATTGGCAACCAATGGCTAAATTAAACAGAGGCAAAAAAGAGCAGGGATCACATGCTACCCCCGGCATCAAGACAATCCGAGCGTGCTGGGAGCTTGTTTGTGGTAATAGCGGCATAAGCATTCAGGAATGACCACAGATCAGAGGAGAAAATGTGTCTTACCTTAATGATGGCGCATCACAGAAAGGAAAGCCGAGGGAGAAGAAGAGAGAGGAGATGATTAGATTATTTTTGCATATTGTGGAGGTCACGTCGAGCCACTATAATGTCATGATATAGTCATCAGAAAACAAATCTGACTCCATCACAAACCCAATGGAATAGCAGGCTGCAGACTACATCAAAATTAGTCCTCATTTCTTCCTCATTGGAAGAGCATGTCCTTTTAGAGCATGGGAATAACATCCCACAGACGTTAAGAGTCAAATAGATCACAAACTCATAAGAATCCATTATGGAGTCATTAAAAGAACAAGACTGCTGAAAGAGAGCGGGGTAAGGTGTGCCATGTCAAGGTGTAAGTTGTATCACTGAGGCATATTATGTTAATATTTTGCTTGTATTTATTTTTTAATTAATTTATTCATTTCATTTTTATTTACAATATAAAATCTATATATATATATATAAATAATAATAATAATAATAATAATAATAATAATAATAATTAAAGCTGCAAGCAGCATTTAGCGGGGTTCAAGCCTTTAAGGCCTTTAAGCACACAAGCATCAAAAGACATTAAGTTTTATTTAGCAAGATTTTAAACTGAAATAATAGATGGAAAAGTCAATTTACAGTCAATTTACCATAGGAAACATGGTTTTAAAAGGTTTTTAACAGTTATAGCGCCATCTATGGTCCAATCTCTATAAAACATTTAATGCTTGTTAAGGATATGATGTCACATATGCCCACCAATTTTCGTGAAGTTTTGAGCTTTCCCTTAGAATTTATAGGCTTTTGAGTGTGTTTTGCCAAGCCTCTTTTCTAAATGACCCTGTTATAGCCATCCAAATGCAAAAGTTCAACTTTTTTGATAATTATTGATCTAGAGAGTCCAGATAATTGTCCTAGACTTGTTTGGTTCCGATCGGGCAAAAAAACAGGGACTAGTTCGCAAAAGTAGGTTTTTAACATAATGGTGAATATTTAATGTACGATTTGATTGACAGCAATGCTTCTTGAGGCAAAGTTGTTCAGTATGAGGAGATCTATCAAATTATATCAATATTGTTGGAATATGTGAAATATCACGTGATTACAGAGCCGTAAAACTTGTTGGCGCCTACTAGTGGCCAATTTCTTAAAAAATTATTACAGACCTCTAGGGCCATGAGTCAAACATGCCCATCAAGTTTTGTTCCAATCGGCCTCCGTTAACCTTGTCTAATAGGTTCTCAAATTTCATTGGCCAATAGCGGCCATGTTTTTTAAGATACACCATATTCCTCATAGATATGCATGGTACCTTGGACCAAGACACTGCATACCAACTTTCAAGTCAATCGGACTAGCAGTCGGGTAGTTATAGCCCTTTTCATTTTTCCTTCATGTTATAGCGCCACCAAGTGTTCAATCCTCACAATTATTTTTACTGTGACCAAAGACTGAGCCCATGCACATGTGTACAAAGTTTGGTGAAGATATCTCATTTCGTTCTTGAGTTATAGCCCTTTTAGTAAAATAGGCTCTGAAACAGGCTTCAAACCAGCTGTTCCATTATGCATGCTTACACACACACACACACACACACACACACACACACACACACACACACACACACACACACACACACACACACACACACACATTTTTTTTAATGCTATGGTCTATAATCATTTCACATAGATCTTTGTAACTATTAATCAGATTATTAAAAGTGTATTCAGAAACATTGGACTACACACAAATTATGTTGTAGATACAGACATTATAACTATATGATGTTGCAGTAAACATAACAAAATTCCTGCCATCCTCCTTCAAGATTCACATTTCTCAATGTGACACAATTGTCAGTAGTAATACTTAATAGATTAATTTTGACTACATGTGATGTAAATGTTTAAATAGTGATTTTTTTAAAGTCTAAATATGACTTATAGATAAAAAATTGTGTGTGTAGTACAATAAAATGAACAGCGGGGGGCAGCAAACGACCACGTATTGGCTTATTATAACCAAGACTAAGCCCATACACATGTGTACCAAGTTTGGTTAAGATATCTCATTTTGTTCTTGAGTTATAGCCATTTTAGTAAAATAGGCTCCTCCCACAACATTCGTTTAACATATTAGTTTTGTTCATCATGGACTCACCTTTCTAATGATACAAGACACTTGAGTCTACGACATACGGTTTAGGAGTTATGAGCAGTTAAATATGACTTAGAGATCAATTATTTTGTGTGTAGTACAATAAAATGAACAGCGGGGGGCAGCAAACGACCACTTATTGGCTTAATATACCATTATTTTGATATGAACTCTGTAATTTTCACCTTTTTAACTGTTATAGAGGCAAATATTGTCCGATCTGTCTGACATTTTTCATGCTTGTTAAGAGGCATAGGATACATGTACTGACTTGTTTTTAAGTAGATCTGAGCATTCATTGAATAGATATAGGCATTTGGAGACACTTGGTCAAGGCCACATCTTGAAATTACCCTGTTATAACCATTCAGATGCAAAAGTTTAACTTTTTTTTATAATTATTGCTCTAAAGAGTCCAGAGAATTGTACTGCACTGGTTTGGTTCTGATCAGGTCGAAAAATCTATTACTAGTTTGCAAAAAGAGGTTTTTAACATAATCGTTAATATTTAATGAACGATTTGATTGACAGTATTGGTTCTTGAGGCAAAGTTGTTTAGCATGAGGAGATCTATCATAATATATGCATATTATGTGGATGTTTTTAACCCCACCTGATTACAGAGATGGAAAATACCATTTACAGCCAATACAGGCAATTCATCATAGGGAATACATGGTTTTCAAAGCTTTTTAACAGTTATAGCGCCACCTATGGTCCAATCTCCATGAAACTTTGCACACTTCTTCAGCATGTTATGTCACATATACATAACAATTTTAGTGACGTTTTGAGTTTTCCATTAAGATTTATAGGCTATTGAGTGTATTTTGCTACATCCCTCTTCTAAATGACACTGTTATAGCCATCTAAATGCAAAAGTTGGACTTTTTTTTGATAATTATTGATCTAGAGAGTCCAGAGAATTGTCCTAGACTGGTTTGGTTCTGATCGGGCAAAAAACCAGGGACTAGTTTGCAAAAGTAGGTTTTTAACATAATTGCAAATATTTAATGAACAATTGGATTGACAGCAATGGTTCCAGAGGCAAAGTTGTTCAATATGAGGAGGTCTATCAAACGATATGCATATTTCGTGGATGTGTTAAACACCACGTGATTACATTGCCATAAAACTTGTTAGCGCCAACTAGTGGCCGATTTCTTTCAAAATTCTTATAGACCTCTAGGGCCATAAGTCAAACATACCCATCGAGTTTCGTTCTGATCGGCCTCCGTTAACCTTGTCTAATAGGTGCTCAAATTTAATTGGCCTTGGCGGCCATGTTTTTTGAGATACGCCAATGTCCTCATAGATATATATGGTACCTTGGACCAAGACACTGCATACCAATTTTCAAGTCAATCGGACTAGCGGTCGGGTGGTTATAGCCATTTTCATGTTTTTTTCGTGTTATAGCGCCACCAAGTGGTCAATCGTCGCGATTATTTTATCGTGACCAAAGACTCAGCCCATACACATGTTTACCAAGTTTGGTAAAGATATCTAATTTTGTTCTTGAGTTATAGCCATTTTAGTAAAAAAGGCTCCTCCCACAACATTCGTTTTCCGCCCCTTTGCGACCTTGAAGCGAAATTTATACTTTTTTTCGATAATTATTAATATTCAGACTCCAGAGAACATTTCTGCACTTGTTTGGTTCCGATCGGGCTAAAATCCAGGGACTAGTTTGCAAAAGTAGTTTTTCAACAAAATTCAAAATGGCGGAAAAATTTGCATACCGCAAATGAAATCGGATATATACATTATTTAATTCAGGTATTCAGCTTTCCAATGATATAAGACACTTGAGTGTACAACTTACGGTTTAGGAGTTATGAGCAGTTACGCGCAATTGATTGCTTTAGCGCCACCTATTGGCCAATCGGGGCCATACTTTGACACCCTCTCCTCGATTTTTGGGCTACCATCTGACAAAGTTTCAACGCTCCAGCCCTTACGGTTTGGGCTGCACGATGCGTTTTAGCGGAGAATAATAATAATAAAAACCCTTACAATTACAATAGGGTTTCAGCACTTCGTGCTTGAACCCCTAATAAAGAACAATACTTGTAAATATGAAAAATAAAAGTGAAATAATATATTTCACTATTATTTATTTCTATATTTTCAACAACAATAATAACAGTAAAACTAAAATAAATAAAAGAGAAATATAATAATAATAATAATAATAATAATAATAATAATAATAATAATAGCAACCAAATTGTTCAATAAAAAAGCCTAAAAAATGTACATGTATTAAAATATAAAACATATTTTTATTTACAATTTATAATTAATAATAAGACGAATAAAAAGAAGAATGATTCTTATCATTCTTATATGTTAAATGTTAAATTAATATATTTAACTTATCTAAATTTATATTATTATTATTATTATTATTATTAAAAAGAAGGAAATAAAAGTTTTAAAAATATTATTAGTATTAAAAATAAAATTGAAATATGAATATATTTCACTATTATTTATTGTCATATTTATTTATTTATTTATTTATTTATTTTCATCATCAACAACAACAACAACAACAATAATGATAGCAACCAACATGTTAAATTAAGCAAAAGCAGAGAAAATACATGTATTAAAATATGTAATACATGTATTAAAATATAAAATATTATTTTATGTACAATATACAATTAATAATAATAATAAGAAGAAGAAGATGAAGAAGAAAATATTGCTAAATATTTTACTTTTATTTATTTTCATATTTATAACAAAAACAACAATAACAACAACAGCAACAACAACAAAAATAATAATCTTAGCAACTAAAATGTTTAACTAAACATGCAAAAAAGTTGTCCAAAATAAGTCTCTTAATCATAGGCAGCTGTATATGATGAATCACATATAGGCAACTAAACATAAGGTCATGTGACAAATGTTATGCGGAGTACACTTTTTGCCCTGTCCTCCCCTAACTACCGTATGCACCCATGCAGCACTGTAACTGGTGGATTCAGAAACTAATAACATCTACCTGACAACATGTCATTGATTATCCTGTAAATCAGCCTCTGATGTTTGACTATCAAAGACACCATCAAACATCAAACCCTGAAGCGTGCAGCACCTTAAAGTCCTATCGGACAAAAAAAATGGGGGATGCAACAATGCAACAAAAAAAAAACCATCCACCTTTCCCTCATTCCCAGCTGATCACGTTTCCATTTTTATGGCTCCCAACAATCTGTTAGCGGGAGTGCGTCGGCTCTAATGAGATGTCATTTGATTTAGAGCCCTGAGTGTAACAGGCAGCGGTCGCGGGGCGAAGCGTCGTCCCTCGGTGCCTCGACACCCCGACTGCCAATAGAAATCAATGCAGTCAATACAGTTATTAATACAGTCCCGCACCGCGAGAGCGGATGACATTAAGCCAGATTGATCCAAAGGGAAATGGATTTCATAAAGCGCTTGAATGAAGTCATTATACAAGGGACAATGGGGCCCCATTTACAAGCCAGAGTACGGGCATTTGTTTCGTTCGACAGCACTCGGCGATATCTCAGCAAATCGCCCGGCACACTCAGCTAGCAACAACACCTGACTCATCAAACGACAGCGTTTGAGATAAAACCAAATGGAACGGCGGTGAATGGAAGCGGTGCTCGCATATGACTTATTGTCTGGATAAGCGAGAGCTTACTCAATAGATGGTTTGAATGTGCACCAACGAAGTAGGCTACCAATAGGAGGTACACAAGTATCAATGTGCAAAGCACATCAAAGTTAGAAAGACAATGGACGTCAATATTTGCCGAGGGTTTGGGGACCGAACAATGCGAGCATGTTTCAACTAGCCATGTAATTAACACTAGAGCATTGGGATCCCAGCCTGCCTTTGTACAAGATTAAATACATGCCACAAATGCCCATTGTTCTTATACTGTATGTACTTGCACACGAGAAGTTCATTTCTCACAGTGCTCATTGCCCAGTGAAATGTCACCGTCTTACATTCGGATACTAATGAAACAAGACTGTAAACAGCTCGCAGGCACGGACGAACGCGGCTTGATTTAGCGACTGACAAAAGCTCATATTTATATAGAGTGAAGAATAATGAAACATTATGCATGAAGAGTCCAAACAAGCACTAAAAAAACTATTGCTTTGTCTCACGCCATCTGGGACTGGACCAGGTCACTTCCTCCGGGGTACTTCCGTCACAAATGAATATTCATTGTAACATAAAGAGCCGAAGCAAAATGCAATCAACCTATATACAAGGACATGCATGTGTGTGTTTGTCTGTAGGTTGTGGGGCTGTTTAACTAACCTCCAAGAATAAGAAGGGTCAGCCATCCAATAAGGGCTGCCTATTGCCATTAGATCGCATTGAGCTTTATTGAGGATACAACCATATTACCATGAGCTCACCAATATTGCACACAAGGGGAACCAGCTGGCCTAAAAATGATTTTTTATTTTTTTCCCCACAATTTTAATATCTTCTATGGCTTGGGGATTTATTTTGGGAGTGCAAAACTAATTTAGCATCATGTATTAAACATGCAGAATGCAGAATATCAATTCACTATATATTGTGCCGCTTTTGGAATTTCAGAAATGCGATTTACTGGACTCTGAATAGACCGGTGAGTGAGATTTGTACCTGTTCAAAACCAAATCTCTCATATAATATCCATGTATCCAGGTGCAGAAAATATATTTTAGAAAGTAGTCCACAATGAAAACTAAGGATATATGAGAACAGTAGCACAAATCTTTTAACCAATTTCTGAAATGCAGATATGTAATTGGTTACATACATTTTTAAAAAACTATTAAAAAATAACAATTTTGAAGCTTTGAAAATATGAATACAATAATAATATCTGAATAACATTTACTAACAATAAATAAAATGAAAATGGACTAACCCAGCAATTGGGTTGTTTTAACCCAGCGGTTGGGTTAAATGTTTGCTTAAAACAACCCAATCGCTGGGTTAAAACAACCCAATTGCTGGGTTAGTCCATTTTCAACCCAAATTGGGTTATTTTTAACTCAGCATTTTTTAGAGTGTAAGGAGTTATACTGTGGTGAGAAAGATGAGGTATAGTGAGATATTATATTAGTACAATAGAAATATTTGTGTTCCACAATAATACAATGTTGCTTGAGAGCAACAGCTGGATTTGAAATGTTACTTTTTATTAAATATGAAATGTGTAACATATTAAAAAGTGTTTGTTCACAGGTCTGGTTAAAGAAACTGATGTTTTCAATAAATGTATTTCCTTTTTCTACATAAAAATGTCAAATTTGTCCATTGTTGTAGAATGTTGCCTTGAGACAACAAAAAATAAATTAATTAAAAATGTATAAAAATGTTTATTGATATTGTAATAGATTTTTTCCACATTGATATCATATTGCATAGGGTGACAACTAGGGTTAACTAGTTGCACATTACTAGGATATTGGGTGTTTATTAGTACTTGTAAAGTACATATTAATGCCTTATTCTGCATGACCATATTCTACATCCCTTAATCCTACCCAATACCTAAACTTAAACGCTACAAAAACTTTTACTTACTATTAATAAGCAGTAGGCTATAGTAGTTTATTGAGGCAAAAGTCGTAGTTAATAGTGAGCTTTGGGCTCTAATCTAAAGTGTGAACCAATATTGTTCCATCATTAATGAACAGCTACACAGAAACAAATGGGTAATGCAATTTTAACATTTAAGTAACTACTAACTAACAAGAAACTCTGATTAATTAACTAATAGCCCTCAATTGAATGAGGTAGTTCACTAGCTAAATCAATAACTACTTACATTTACATTTACATTTATGCATTTGGCAGACGCTTTTATCCAAAGCGACTTACATCGCATTCAAGGCACACATTTTACATTTTGTCAGTTCTTGCTTTCCCTGGGAATCGAACCCATGACCTTGGCGTTGCTAGCGCCATGCTCTACTGTTTGAGCTACAGGAAAGCTTGTACTTTTTCATACATCACAGAGGACTACTAAGAACTACTATATACTGTACAGGTTCATTATTAATAACGTACAATATATAATTAATTCTAAAGTAAATATCATAGTAACCCACTAGTAATGACTCAAGTATTACCAAATTCTTCAGAAGGAACTAATAATTTATTCAAAAGCTGAAAACGTTCATTACAGAAGAGTTGCATTTTTGAAAAGGGTAGAATCAGGACAAAATGTATGGCATCATGTACAGTAATTGACCCACATGGTGTACTGTAAATATTTTTTTTTTAAGAAAATATAATAAAAGCATTATGAGCTTATATGAAAATGTACACATTTTTGCCAAAAAAAGAATGGAACCGCATTCAAAGTTCACTGGTTGTACTGAAGCTGCGACAAATGCATTTTTAGGCTAGATTATAAATCCATTAAAAGTGAAGCCAAGAATCCTACACTGAAGCCTGATCGTTGACATAAAAAAGCCTTTAGCCTGAGTGCCACACAGTTTACGGTGCCAGTCCATGCCCCGAGGCTCAGTGCCACCCTATGCTAACGTTCTGTTACTCTCTATCAGAATTTTATCCCTTTTTTGACTTATCGCATACCCTTCCACTTCAAAAGAGCGTTTGAAGTGCACACGGGCCACTTTGAAGCCCCCGCGCAAGCACGCACGACAGCCTCCAGTGCCCAACAGTCCTCTGTGATGTGTCATTAAGCTGTTCAGTTCCAATTTGAAGGCTAGATTAGCGAGCAGACGTGTTAATGTCCGGCCATGAGAGACCAAACACAGCCTCGGAAAGCTGGGTTTATCTTATAAAGACGTAATGTAACTGGATTAAATTCCACTCTGACTCATGCAAACAGTAAAGCTGGCATGCAAACTTGTATAAAACTTTCTTTGTGAGTTTAGATTCTGATATTTTGCACTATAACACCTCCCCTCTTATGACTCTTATGATCAACAAGGATGCATATTTGATCAAAAACAGTTTTTTATATATATATTACCATTAGAAAAATTCTATACATTTTAAAATGTAATTTATTCCTGTGCTTAAAGGATTAGTTCACTTTTAAATAAACTTTTGCTGATAATTTCTGATATCTGATAATCCAAGATGTCCATGTCTTTCTTTCTGCAGTCGAAAAGAAATTAAGGTTTCCAGGATTTTTCTCCATATAATGGACTTCAATGGGCTCCAAACGGTTCAAGGTCCAAATGACAGTTTCAGTGCAGCTTCAAAGGGCTTTAAACGATACCAAATGATACCAGACGATGAATAAGGGTCTTATCTAGCGTAACGATCAGTTGCTGCGAGAAACCGAGCAGTATTTATGCTGTTATTTTACCTCGTATCAAACGAACGTGATCATCTCTGAGCTCAGCCATAACTTCCGCTAAGTGAGGTCAAAATACGAGCGTGGTCATAGATGTATACGTAGAAATCTCATTAGCGCTTGCACGGATCAATCTATCTATTTCTATTTTGGCTCCTGCAATGGGTAGGGGGGTGTCCTATCCCTGTGCGTTGAGCCGACCAGATGAACCAGTTGTTTCCAGTGCTGACGGTCTTGTGCCAGCTGCTCTGCATCCTCCACAGCAACTCCATGTTGTTGGAGGTCGCCTGCTAGGACGTCAAGCCATCGGGTGCGGGGTCTACCTCGTGGTCGTCTCCATCCTGCGGCTCTCGGATCAAACTGGAGAATGGCTCTCGTCGGATGGTCAGGAGGGAGGCGGAGGACATGGCCGAACCAGCGGGTGCGACGTTGCGCAGCTAGGCAGGATGCTCTGGGCTGGCACATGCGGGCTCTAAGCACTTGATTGGAAACCCGCTGGGGCCACCTGATGTTCTCGATGGTTCTGAGAGCCCTGCTATCAAAACCATCTAATCTTGTAGCCAGTGTCTTATTTAAGGGCCAAGTCTCCGAGCCATAAAGCAGGATGGAGAGTACTGCGGAGTTGTAGATCCGAAGCTTCGTCTTGCGTGAGATGGTCTGGTTCCGCCAGAGTGGTTTCCAGAGAGACTGTAGGGCTGACGCTGCCAGGGCTCTTCTGCGGGTAATCTCTGGTTTTAGGTCCCAGTTGTCTGTCACTATGGATCCCAGATACACAAAGCTTTTGACAGGCTCTACAATGTCATTGCCAAGCCGCAGGGAAGGTGGATGCGGTCCGTCACCGACGTACATGAACTTGGTTTTCGCCCAGCTCACCTGAAGGCCAAGCTTCTCAGCCTCTTCACTGTATATGCCCAGAGCGTCTCTCAGCTGGCTGTAGGACGTGCTGAGCAGGATGGTGTCGTCAGCATACTCCAGGTCAGTCAGGGTGTAACTGCCAAAGGACACTCCGGGGACCCGCTCACAAACCCTGGACATCAGATGGTCAATGATGCAGTTGAAGAGGTCGGGAGCAGCCACGCAGCCCTGGCGAACGCCACTGGAGATGGGAAACCAGTCTGAGTCTCTGCCGTTGATGCGGACACAGCTCTGAGCGTTGCTATAAAGCAACTTGAACAGGGCAACGATCTTGGGTGGTGCTCCAAGGGCGTGTAGGATACTCCACAGTGAAGTGTGGCAAACGGTGTCAAATGCAGCCTTCAGATCTATGAACCCGATGTAAAGATGTCGGTCTTTACGGAATTCATAGGTCTTCTCTATCAGCAAGCGAACGGCAGAGATTTGATCTGTTGTGGAGCGGTTAGGCATGAAGCCAGCCTGCTGGGGACGGCGGCTGCTTCTGATGGCTGGGAGAGCACGAGTGAGCAAGATCCTGGTAAAGAGCTTGCCGGGGATGGAGAGAAGGGTAATGCCTCTGTGGTTGCCGCAGACTAGCCTGTCACCCTTACGTTTCCAGAAGGGCAAGATGACTCCTCTGGTCCAGTCGTTGGGAAGCCTCTCTGTCTCCCACACCTCATTGAATATGTGGGTAAGCCACTCGACAATGCTTTCACCGCCTGATTTTAGCATCTCCGCGGTTATTGCACAGATGCCGGGGGCTTTCCTGTTGTTAAATTTTTCCAGAGCAGCTCTGACTTCCTCAGGTGTGACAGGGTCTGTACTGCAGACAGCACTGGGGGCTGCAGCATTGGCGGCTGATGAGATGGCGGGATCAGCCGGGAAGGTACCGTGCTGCAGAAGGAGGCTGAAGTGCTCTTTCCAGCGTTCGAGGCAGTTAGCTTCAGTTGCTATGAGGTTGCCATCAGAATCTTTCACCAGGGCTGTCTTGATGTGTGGGCCATTACGAGCTTTGCGCAGCAGACTAAAGACACGGCTCATATTGTTGTTATTGGCCGCGGACTCTAGATGTTTAGCTTCTGCTTGCCAGAAGTTCTCCCTATCCTCCTATGTTCTCCCTATAGCCACATTGCGCTGACGGTTCAGTCGCTGATACTCCGTCAGGTCACCTCGGAGCCGGGCCTCGCGCCGCCGGTCGATGATGTTAAGTGTCCTCTCTGATATCCAAGGCTTTTTCGGGGAAGGTCGAAAGCATCCGAAGACATTGTGAGCTGACTGGATGACACTTTCCTTGAAGGTCTGCCAGTCGTTCACCTTGTCGGTAGCCAGGTTATCATAGGTGCTGTGGATGGCGCGGCTGAAGTCTGTGGCGATGTTTGGGTCACTGAGTAGGGAGGAGTCCAGGCGAGGCTGTGTCTTGGTGTGCTGGTTAACTCGCAGCTTTAACTTGAGCTGGGCCACCAGCAGGCGATGGTCTGTGTTGCCAAGCTCTGCTCCTCTGTACACACGGCAGTTGGTGACAAACGACTTCCAGCGTCGAGAGATGAGGATATGGTCTAACGCTTTCCTGGTTCTGCCATCTGGGCTGTACCATGTCCAGTGATGGATAAGCTTCCGGGGAAACCAGGTATCAGCAATGCAGAGGTTGTTATGGTGGCAGAGAAGGAGTAGGCGGTTACCGTTGTCGTTTGTGGACCTGTCAGCAAAGGTTGTGCCGACAGGTGAGCCTGTGGACCGATCACTGCTAGACAGAGTGGCGTTGGCATCGGTGAGGATGATGGTGATGTCGTGTGGTGGGGCTTGGCCAACAGCCTCATGGAGTTGGTCAAAGAAGGCATCCTTCGCATCCTCATCAGCGACATCGGTGGGGGCATAAGCAACAATTACTGTCATCTTGCCGTGTTGGTGGAGGAGGCGGGCCGACAGCAATCTGTCGCTCAGGGGAGTCCAGCTGATGAGGGTCTTGCGGAATGCCTTTGGGATGGCAAGTGCCACGCCATAAAGGCCTGTCCGTCTCTCGGGGCCACTCCAGAAGTAGCAATGGTCGCCTGCTGTTGTTTCGCCATTGCCGTGCCATCGAACTTCACAGAGCCCTGCCAAGGAGATGTTATAGCGGCAGAGCTCTCGGGACAGCAGGGTGGCTGCTCTGGGGCGAAGGAGTGTCTGGACATTCCATGTGGCGACTCGGGTCCTGCGAAGAAGGTTGATCCGTACTCGTTGGTCGGGGGCAGGCTGGGGTCCGTTACCATTTTGAGCAGTCCGGCTACTTTCTCTGATCGGTTTCGTAACAAAAGTGTTTCTCCTGGGTGGGTTGTTAGCCCTCCGCAGGATAGTCGGTTGGTGGGGCTGCCACCTCACAGCATACCGACATGCTGGGGTCTTTGTTTGTCTGGAACCTACCCTGTAGACCGGCCCGCCTAGGGTGACCCTACCAGGAGCAAGCTCCCAACGGTATCGCTCTGCAGGGTCACTGGAACACGCAAGCCCCCTCGCCACGTCAAGGCCAGACCCAAAAGAGGGGCACGGATCAATAGAATGAGGAATCTATGATCGATATATCTATGACCACGCTCGTATTTTGACCTCACTTAGCGGAAGTTATGAAAGACATGGACGTCTTGGATGACATGGGGGTGAGTAAATTATCAGCAAAAATTTATTTAAAAGTGAAAAAAGCCTGAAAAGCTGCATTTTAAGCATCATTACTCCAGTCTTCAGTGTCGCATGATCCTTCAGAAATGATTCTAATATGATGATTTGATGCAAGAAACATTTCTCATTCTTATGAAAGGTGACAATTATTTTTTAAGAAACCAGGATGCATTTTTCAGGATATTTTAATCAGATTGCATTTATTTGAAATTGATTACTGTCACTTTTGGTCAATTTAATGCATCCTTGCTAAATAAAAATATAAATTTCTTTAAAAAAATAAGTTATTTTCTAACTATTTTCTGACCCCAAACTTTTGAACAGTAGTGTACACATATATATATATAGATAGATAGATAGAGAGAGAGAGAGAGAGAGAGAGAGAGAGAGAGAGAGAGAGAGAGAGAGAGAGAGGCCTATATATATTCTAAGACCCTGTTAATGCACGTTGGAGAGAAAATACACTTTTTTAGAAAAGCAATCGAATAGATGAGTAGCAACAAGAAACTGAGGAGAAAAAAGAGAGAGAAATGGGATCAGGACAAGTTCATGGCCATTCAACTATTTTATTCTTAGTATTACAGCTCTATAACATTATATGAACATAGAGCGCTGCAGGGATGACGTATTTTTGTAGCTCAACCCGGAAGTTCGTATCGTCTGAAAGGATTTTTCCATTGTGTTATTGCAGAAACACGTTTCGTTCATCATGATAATTTTCACAAATGAACACAACTTTTATGAATTTTTACGAAGGAAGAAGGAGGAAAAAGACCGGAAGAAGTCAAAAGCTAAACATAGGATATAAACAAACTACACTAAGGTCACACGACTTCAACATCACAATCTCTACAACTTCCCACAACTCTTTCAGTCTTTATTTAAACACATTATCCCTGAGGGCTTGAGTTTTAATAGTTTGCAAGAGCGTGATTATATACACAACGAGACTGCCAAAGCGGACTAGAGATTAGATGAGTTTACCTGTTCAGTGTGATGGCGTTTAATGTCAAATTAAAGATATATTCACCTCTTCCACGTGCATCAGGCTAAGAGCTAATCTAACGTTGTGATTTAATACAGCATTTTCAAATTAGAGGGAAAAAATAAACTCTGACCTCAGCTCTGAATCAAAAATCTAATTATAAATCATCTTCATCTTTAGAGATATTTAAACTAAGATAAAATATACATGGACGATATCTCTCTCCTTTTTAATAACTGTGTCCTCCTCAGGAACACTGTTAATCATTCTTTAATTAACTTGTTGACTGGGGACAGGAGCAGCCAGCCTCTTCTCTCCCTCCCTCTCTCTCTTTCCCTGGAACACAGAGACACCCACAGCAGACAGACACCAAAGTTTATCAAAAGAGGTCGCTGCCTAATGATTTATACAGATGGAGCAGCAAATAGCACAATAAAAACTGCAAAAAACGCACATTTATGTAAATGAAGCTTTGCGTGTACCATAGATTTTAAGATTTCATACTGTATGGCTTGAGAAGATTAATCTAGCATGAGTTTTATGGACTTCTTTTACGAAGCTGTTATGGTGCTATAGTCTAATTTTAATGTTTCTACTTTTCATTGACACAGCAGCTTGGAATATTTACATTTTAGTCCTAAAAGATAAACTTCACGTGATGTAATTCAAAATTCAATTTGAATACAGCACCACAGGGTGACGATTGAATCTCGTTTGAATTTGGTACGAGAGGGGCGTTTTGGTGGTGCAGGATAAAAGAGTGTGTTGAGACGCCACAAGCTACAGAACTAAGCCGCTCTTGGCTAATGGAAAAGCCCATGCGTGGACTCTCTTTCTCCTTTAATAATTCGGTCTCACCCACACACGCAGCAGTGAGTCTCTTTTCCAGCGGTCTGATGTTTTCTCCACAGAAGTGTGCTGGGCCCAGCTGGGTTAAGCTGATAAAAGAATACTCTGGAGAAGTGAAGCCATCGGACTTGAGCGATGAATACAGACACCGAAGCGGACTACTGAGGACTGGGAAAAAAACTCTGAGTAGGAAAGTTACAGAGACAACAAAAAACACTATTTTCAGAAGAAAAAAAAATGTGAGTGGTCCTTGCCCATGCAAAACGATCTGCTCCTAGGTGGTGCTAGACTATTCTAGATGGTTGCCAGGGCATTGCTATATGACTGCTATGGTGTTCTGGGAGGTTGCTTACTAGTAAAAGTAAAAAAGTCCACACCCATGTGACAAAATTAAAAAATTGATTGTTTTGAATGGTAACAGCACACATCTCCTTAACAAATTGCATGATTCGTGGTTGTCGCTAACACAACCCTCCTTACAAAACAGCCTAAACTGGTTCGCTGGTCTCCCAGCTTGGTCAGGCTGGTTTTTCTGATGGTTTCAGAGGGGTTTTGGTCTGGCAAGGAGACCAGCTTGCAGACCAACTAAACCATCACACCACAAGCTAGACAAGGCTGTGAGTTCATTTTAAACCAGCTAAAACCAATGTAAAATTAGATTTCCAATTAAAACAACAAGAACTGTAAACCATAGATTTAAGATGCATTAAAAATAAATCTGGCTCAACAAAGAAATGAATGCAACAGTATGAGGCAAGGGTGTCCAATCCTGATCCTGGAGGGCCACTGTCCTGCAGAGTTTAGCTTCAACCCCAATTAATCACACCTGTACTAGCTAATCAAGGTCTTATTAGGCATACAAAAAACTACCAGACAGGTGTGTTGAGGCAAGTTGGAGCTAAACTCAGCAGAACAGTGGCCCTCCAGGACCGACTTTGGACACCCCGGTATAGGGTATGTTCACACGACAATGATGTACAAAAAAAAAAAAGTTTTTCCTTTGACAACATTGATGACTACATTGTCAAAATGACCCCTGTTCACAAAGATCCACAGAAATGGCTAAAAAACGACTAAAAAACTGTATTATTTATGGCAGGCCAGTTGTTGGCGATGTCACTTTGTAGAGAAACACAATGCATCTATAGACTGAACACACAAGTTTTGACTTCACTGTTTTCACAAATTTGTGTTTTTGTAGTTTAGACAGAGACGATAATGGTGTAGTTTTCAAAAAACTTGCACTTTGAAACCCGTATTCAAATCACATCTATTGAAAGCTATTTGAATTATGACAACTTCTAATAAAATTATGTTTAACCAACAAACTACACAGATTTAGCGGAACCGAATATTAATGAATTCATAGCATAAATGCAAATATTTAAGTTGATTACTCAAAAAAAGTAATTATACATAATGGAGTTTTGGCCCTGGAACCATCTATTTTTAGTTCCAATATAATGTAATGATCAAAAGTATTATTAATAATGTTTGCAACTTAACAATTATTGAATTAATAAATTAGAATTTTTAACTTGCAACCATGCATTTAAGTTGTTACTAGGCAGAGATGTTCACAAGTCCCTGTGGTCAAAGTCAAGTCAAGTCTCAAGTCTTTGAGGTCCAAGTCAAGTTTTAATATATATTTATATTTGTCGTCGCTATCAACACAAATACCTTTACTGTCCAAAAAGCAAATCACCTGTTGTTCCAGCGACTCCTTCTCCTCCTCCGAAGCTTCACTTACTCCGTCAGTGGCGTGCCCAGCGTTCGCAGCCACCCTAGCATAGTTCCGGTGTTTGGTTCTTAGGCCGCTGATAACCACATCGTTAACTCTGGAATATTGCTCGAGATCAGATACTTGAGTCTCCAGAGAAGCGATCTTTCGGTCCTTCTCCAAGTTTTGCCTTTTTAGCATTTGGATTTCACCCATCAGATCTATGATTTTCTTCTGTTGCGCTGCAACAGTTGAAATTTCTGTAGACAAAAAGTCCAGAGATTTCTTGATCTCCTCCACCTCATCGGGTAGGTTTGCATTTTTCTTAGGCGGCATATTCCCGGTGATATAAGAAAGTGTCTGACTCGTTGATGAGGCATAGGATTGAAGCTAACGGATGAAATTCACCATGCACAAACACAGATGAACGAGATCACAGACGAACTCTCGGTGTTGTGTTTCGGATGTCAAGTCAAGTCAAGTCAAGTCAAGTCAAGTCTCAAGTCTCAAGTCTTTGAGGTCCAAGTCAAGTCAAATCAAGTCAAGTTTCAAGTCTCTGAGGTCCAAGTCAAGTCAAGTCATGTTTCAAGTCTCTGAGGTCCAAGTCAAGTCAAGTCTCAAGTCTCTGAGGTCTAAGTCAAGTCAAGTCAAGTCTCAAGTCTCTGCAGTCCAAGTAAAGTCAAGTCTTTGAGGTCCAAGTCCAAGTCAAGATTCAAGTCTCTGAGGTCCAAGTCAAGTCAAGTCAAGTCTCAAGTCTCTGAGGTCCAAGTCAAGTCAAGTCAAGTCTCAAGTCTCTGAGGTCCAAGTCAAGTCAAGTCTCAAGTCTCTGAGGTCCAAGTCAAGTCAAGTCAAGTCTCAAGTCTCTGAGGTCCAAGTCAAGTCAAGTCAAGTCTCAAGTCTCTGAGGTCCAAGTCAAGTCAAGTCTCAAGTCTTTGAGGTCCAAGTCAAGTCTCAAGTCTCTGAGGTCCAAGTCAAGTCTCAAGTCTTTGAGGTCCAAGTCAAGTTTCAAGTCTCTGAGGTCCAAGTCAAGTCTTTGAGGTCAAAGTCCAAGTCAAGTTTCAAGTCTCAAGTCTTTAGGGTCCAAGTCAAGTCTCAAGTCAAGTCTATGTTCTATATCTATCAAAAAAATGCAGCTTGTTGTTATAATTAACAGTGTATCGAACTATCAAATCAGATTACTTTTACATTAAAATTGCATAATAAAGCACACAAAATACTACATAAATCATTACTATTACTTTCCAACTTTGTACAAAATGATACCATTTAGAACCACCACAAGGGGAAAAAAATTGCTGAGTATTTTGAGCTATTTGAGTTGTCGTACAAAATGATACCCTTTAAAACCACCACATGGGGAAAAAAGTGCTGAGTATTTTGAGCTATTTGAGTTGCCGTAGTTTGCTGTAGATCTCAAGCAATGCTGGATAATGTAGTCTTCCAGTGAGCGCCGACGGTAACAAAACCTGTGTATAGACAAGCGTTACAGTAAACAACAAAAAAATGGAAATGAGTTGGACAGGGTCATAAATTGCATATGAAAGTGTTTGTGCAATCCAGATGAAAATTAATTTGGTAAATCTGGATTATATGCATATGTTAGCAAATAGCCTACTTTGGGGAAAAACATGAAAAGGAAATGTGTACTTCTTGAAAATGGACCGCAAGCCTCTGCTGCTGTGAACACTGCACCTTCCCTTTGGATTAATGAATTGCTTTTCAAATTAAATGACAAAGTTTCATAAGGTATGGCTTAACTATATTGTTACTATTTGTTGCTAATTTAAGTCCAAGTCGCAGACTCGAGTTTCCACCTGTTAATAGGTCCCCTGAATTTATTTCCAGATTATAATATTTTTAAAAGAGGGAATGTTTAATACTTGTTTATTAGAACGCCTTTTACTGTATTGTCTTACATTGCTGACAGTAAATGGGAAATAACACTACCTTTAATCAAGAAATAGGGCGACATTGCATGGCAAATTTATAGACACGCAATCCAGATTTCATTCTATAAATCTAATATAAAATCTATCATTTTGTCTCCTTGTAGCTCTAAGGTTCCTACTCGACTGGTTTCATATGGATGAATTCCCACCTCTCTATATATTATAGACACTATATTCTACATAATTCACATACACACACACGTATACACACATACACACAAATAGTCTGTATATAAACCAATATGTGCTTGATGAAATATTTAAAGAGCTGGAAGAATAAAAGGCCTCGGTTAACAGCACAGACTCAATTTAAGTCAATCTGAATCAGTCTCAGAGGCATTTAGAGGTCCTCTTCCATTCTTTGTTCTTTGGGAGTAATGTCTATTTATCAAATCCTCGCTTCAGTCAGAGCGGCATCAAGTATAATATCGGCCTCAAAGAAAAAAGAAAGCAACATAAATGTCCAGTCTATAAGCCTTCACGAAATTAGCTTCTGCCCGAGGCTAGATCTGCTGACATGAAGTATTTTCTTCAAAGGGTGCCCAACGGTTCAAGGCTAAGTTTAGCTCTTTCTCTTAGCTATCAATCAGTATGTGGGAAATAACATTACATTAATAATATATTTTCAATGTTCTACTCTGTGTTTTAGAGGCACTTAGCCTTTTTTTTTCCCCTTTTCACATATTCGTTTTATAAAAACACGTAGCAACATAGCCTTTCTAGTCTTATTTCTTGTTGAGGTTCAAGGCAAACCAGAAATATAACTAAAAGACTCAAATAAGCTTCTGTTTTCCACTGGCTCTTAGTTCCGAAGCCATTTCAGGCTAATAACCCAATGCTAATGATGCTAAAATATGCTCAACTTTTCCAGTGGTGAGCGCGCTTCACTGTAATTGCGAGCTGCAGCTACGCTACACAACAGACACACCATCAATCACGGATTGAGCTCCTAAACCAACGCTCAGAGTCTGGCGGTTTTCCCACTGGTGGTCTGAAGCCGCCCCACGCATTCAAAGACCTCGACGTTACGGCTATCCTTCCCGTAGTCCTCTCTTCATGCCTGCGGAGCGCCACGTACATCCTCACTTTAAAGAAACCAAGAAAGCCAGTCGCTGATTAGAGCTAATGCCTTTCAGATGTTCTGCTCGGCCCGGCCCGTCTCGTGCTCCTAATTCAGACTGACTGGAATGCGGTCAATCCTGTTGCGGGATTGAGGGAGCTCCCCGATCCACTCTCTGAACTGAGGGTCTTTTTCCAGAAACGTGGCACCGACTGCCTCAAATGACGGATCTGAGGTACAATATAATTTGTGGACTTGCTATATTTAAAATTATACAGTATGTACAGTTTAGAGGAAGGCTGGGCTGGATACACGCTCAATTCCAGAATCGTCTACTGACTGTGACGACAAAATGTACCCAGTCATTAATAAGTAAACATGAAAGCCTGATGTTACAAGTAAAAAACATAAAACTTGCATAATGACCCAGTTATCCCATGATCTAAAGCTGCAAAGAGCAAAAAAAAACAAAAAAAACAGAACACACCAACAAAAGAGCCACGCCATTCAAGCCCTTCAATAACAACAACCAAACAACACAATTTACTCAAAATAAATAATTGTGTTATCATGACAACCCAAGTAAGCCATCACAGAAATACATATATAAATGTATATAGATATAGATGAAATATAGAAATATTTGTGCTGTTAAAAAAAATCAGAGAAGATGTGAGAAAATCCGGTCATTTATCAGTGAAACGACTGTGGCTCAGGGGTCAAAGGTCATGGAAAAATCAAGCAAGGTGAAAAGACGTGACAGTGGAGGACTCCATAAGCTTTGTGTAAGCCCAACTCAAACACAACAAGGGGTTTGAGAGTGACCTCGCCTAAACGCTTGGCACAAGGGCATCAGCTGTAATTGAACATCTGGCCCTGAAAATCTCTCTGTTCGCCTCAGTGGAAAGTCCCTGACCTGGAAGGACAGTCCTCTCATCTGCCCAGTCTTTGTTAACCATATCAAATTGCTTTTGCAATTAGCCCCCTGATTTCAGTCCTGATGTGTTAGCAGAATTATTCATCTTTCCCAGGGTCCCGTGGTTCGTTCGGTCACCTGCTGGTCAGTTGGCCTGCGGCCTGAGCCGGGCGGAGCCAACAGGAAGTGAATTGACTAGGTCTATCTCCGGCGAAGGGGGAGCTAATTGACCAGCTGTGGAGGAACAAGCAGGTCAACCGAGAAATGGAAACTTTCTAGGAGGCTTTGGGCCTGTCCGTTATCTGGTACACTGGCTATTGTACAATGACAAGACCTTAATGAAATCCGCACTCTAGGAGATTACACTAAAGTACTTCAGCTTTCTGCAGAATTCGAACACCCGTCATTAAAGGCAGGGTAGGTGATTTGTTCCAGAAACATTTTTTGTTATGCTGGTTGAAAGTCTCTTCACATCCTGATAGCAATCACTAAGTAAAATCGTCTAAATGTATTTTTACTGCGTGAGGCAAATGTTGGTTACACCAGATACTGACTGGTTTTTGGACCCCCCCCCACACACACATTTTAGAGTGGCCTTTTATTGTGGCCAGCCTAAGACACACCTGTGCAATAATCATGCTGTCTATTTACCATCTTGATATGCCACATCTGTGAAATGGATGGATTATCTCGGCAAAGGAGAAGTGCTCACTCACACAGATTTAGAGAAATAGGCCTTTTATAGATGTTCATAGAAAAAGTCTTATATCTTTGAGTTCAGCTCATGAAAAATGGAGTCAAAAACAAAAGTGTTGTGTCTATAATTGTGTTCAATATATATATATGTATACATATACGTATACGTATATGTATATACATATACGTATACGTATACGTATACATATATATTGAACAAAATCATAAGCGCAACACTTTTGTGTTTGACCCCATTTTTCATGTATATACACATACATACAGTACCTATATATATATATATATATATATATTAGGGCTGTTTAACGATGAATCGTCCAAAAAAAAATTTGTGTTTACATAATATATCTGTGCGCTGTTTATAATTATTATGTATATATAAATACACACATATGCATGTGTATATTTACGAAAAAATATATGTATATATATGTATATATACTATACTATATACTATATATACACTATACTATATGCTATATTTATGCATACTATAAATTATATATATATATATATATATATATATATATATATATATATATATATATATATATATATATATATATATATACAGTATATACATGCAACTATTTCTTAAATATATACATGTATGCATGTATTCAAATATATATATAATAATTATACACAGCACACACAGATATATTATGTAAATACAAACTTTTATATTGGATGCGATTAGTCGCAATTAATCGTTAAACAGCCCTAATTTATATTTCTCATCTGTGGAAGGCGTAGGACCAAAAACGTCAGACATCACACGTCAGTCACACCGCAACCGAAACAGCAGACACCTTTTACAGATCCTCCTGCACCAAAAAAATCACACCATGACTAGCGTAATATGGAAAAGATGGAAACCTGTGATGTTACATGGAGAGGAGAGTGATATGGAAGAGAAGAGATTGTTGAATAAAGCCCTTATTTTTGTTTGTATTTAATGCACAAAAAGTATCCTCGTTTCTTCATAAAATTAAGGTTGAACCACTGGAGTCCCATGGACAGGTTTTAATGATGTCTTTACTATCTTTCTGGTCCTTGAAAGTGGTTGTTGTGTTGTTGTCTATGTGGGTTCAGAAAGCTCTCGAATTTCATCCAAAATATCTTAATTTGTCTTCCGAAGATGAACAAGGTCTTACGGGTTTGGAACGGCATATGGGTGAGTAATTAATGACAGAATTTCCTTTTCTGGGTGAACTAACCCTTTACATCAGTCACATCTTAAACATTTAGACCAATTTGTTAATGCTATTAGCTATTTATTCTTGGCACTATTCATCATATTCATATTATAATGATAAACAATCCCCAGGATCAACACAAAACCCATGAAAAAAAGCATGCAAATTCCATTTGGGCCAATCAAAAGCTGTGTCTCCACAAGTCATGCATTTCCTTCTCATTAAAAAATTAGTGCAAAACAGAAACAGAAGTTGTATTAAATATTTTTTTAATAGTTAAATTAAATTACAAACCAACATATTACTTGCCGTTTAGAGCGTGCAGACAAAACACACCATGTTTGCATGTTGCAAAATCAAATTACCTTTTTTATGTGCATCTAGGAATGCGATCGGTAAATGTATTGCCATTGTAATGTCGTCTAGCCAAATAAAATTTTCATAGAATATGCATAACTATTTGAATTAGAATAACTTAATGGAAACCTGGCAAATGGCAACATCCTTTTTGCTAAAATGCGGTTCTGCTACTCTGCGGGAATGACTATTTACTGGACGTATGGGTTCGGTGTTCAAGCGGTATGACAGCTGTACCACCAAAAAGGACAGCTAGTGAGAGTTTAGCCAGAAAACACTTCTTCTCTTCACTGGGCCCGTGGAACTCAGGCAGGCGAGGCGAGAGCATCTGCTAAATTGGTCTCTCATTTTTGATAGGATATAAGCAGAGGGAGCTCGTACTTCTCAGGGCGCAGATTACACATCTACGAGCTTTGGCCTTGTAGAACCTAGCGCATCAAAACATAGGATAAGGAGGTGCGGAGAGGAAAGTGTTTATAATGACATGCATGCATTCATGCACAGAGTAGGAAATAACGCACACACATCCATGTTGGAGAGCGTGAGATTTTCCATTAGATGCTAAACAAACGCCGTGGCCCGGCGAATGACTCCTAAATGAGAAATAGAGTTTACAGCAGGACCATCTGGCCAGGCCAAGCCCTGTTGAAATCAGCCGTAAATTGGGCGAGCAGCATAATTGAAAGCAATGTGCACATGGGGTAAGAGAGCGCTCCTCTCTCTCTCTCTCTCTCTCTCTCTCTCTCTCTCTAATTTAGCTTTGTCAGAGCTGATGTTTTTGGTTGATGGACTCATTGTCAGGCAGATCCTGATAATGGATCCTCTATCGCTCTCTCTCTGTACCGAAGGCCAGTTCTACAAAAGGCTATCTCCAGTCCCTAATCCTCCATAATCGGTGGGAAAAGACTCCTTCTGGGGAAAAAAAAAAATAAGCAAACACAATCAACTCAAATAAATAAAAATGTGTTGGAGCCCCCTAAGCTCTAGACATGTTAACTGCATATTAAAGGCATTTATTCCAAACCCTGATTAGTGTTGGTTAAACTGTAGCTTCTCAACTCATAATTTTCAAGCAGTTCTTCTCATACTTTTATCTTAACATATTCTACTAAAGCAGCTTAATATGTATAATATGGAAGCTTGTTGAAAAAAAGGTCATTATGAATTTTTATCTCACAATTCTGACTTTTTTTCTTCCAATTCTGACAAATTTCTCTGAATTGAGTGATATGAAGTCAGAATTGTGTTAAAGAGTTAGAATTGCATTATGAAGTCAGAATTGCGAGTTATAAAGTCAGAACAGCATGTTATAAAGTCAGAATTCTGAGATATAAAGTCAGAATTGCGTTAAAAAGTTAGAATTGCATTATAAAGTCAGAATTGCGAGTTATAAAGTCAGAATTGCATTATATAAAGTCAGAATTGCAAGTTATAAAGTCAGAATTGTGAGTTATAAAGTCAGAATTGTGAGATATAAAATCAGAATTACGAGTTATAAAGTCAGAATTGCATTATAAAGTTAGAAGTGCGAGTTATAAAGTCAGAATTGCATGTTATAAAGTCAGAATTGTGAGATATAAAGTCAGAATTGCGTTAAAAAGTTAGAATTGCGTTATAAAGTTAGAATTGCAAGTTATAAAGTCAGAATTGCAGGTTATAAAGTCAGAATTGCAGGTTATAAAGTCAGAATTGCGAGATATAAAGTCAGAATTGTGTTATAAAGTTACAATTGCGAGTTATAAAGTCAGAATTGCATGTTATAAAGTCAGAATTGTGAGATATAAAGTCAGAATTGTGAGATATAAAGTCAGAATTGTGAGATATAAAGTCAGAATTGCATGATATACAGTCAGAATTGCATGATATAAAGTCAGCATTGCGTTATAAAGTTAGAATTGCGAGTTATAAAGTCAGAATTGCACCTCATAATTTTTTGCCACCGAACCCTAGGCTTGCACTACGCGCGCTCCGCTGGTCGAACGTAATGACGCGCCGTTGATTACGGGAAGGTGTTTACTAGGGGGACCGTTCGACTGCACTCGGCTGTGAGAAAGTGAAAATGGAACTCGTGAACAGAAAATGTGTTGTTTGGCAGTACTCTCAGTCAAAAGAAGGCGATTCAAGTCGAGCTACATGTTCAATTTGCAATGCCGATATGTCTCGTGGTGACAAGGACCCTATAAACAATAACCGCTGTTAAAACATTTGCGTATAAAACATCTGAAAGAATATGAGTTGTGCATGAAGGAATCTACAGACAGCAGCTAAAATGCAGCAACTTCAGGTACGGCAAAGGAAGGACAGTCATCCTGAAATAATGTTGCCTATTCTTAATTAAAATTAAATAAAAAATACACTGTTGTAGGGATGCTCATTTCCCAACGACAACCGCTGCTCATTATCCGATTATTAACCGTTAACTGATAAGATTACAATATTGAATATAGTCTGTGACTCATTAAAAAGACCCGTGAAAATATACAGATCAGATAAAATATAAAAAAAAAATAATAAAAAAAATAGGCCTACACTAAATATTTTTCACTTAAATAATTATCAAATTAAGATGACAAAACGAAAATACACTGATTCCGTTTGAAGCTTTGAAGAACCGGAATTGTTTTTTTTTGGCCAAATAAAAATAGCAGGCCTACCTCAATCCAAACCTTTTATGTTTTATTTAGTTATTTATTTTTTAAGTACTATGTCTAAGTGATGTGGGTTAGTCTGGAGTGCAGCCTGTTGACAGAAAACACCCTCTCAAGCCTCGCTTATGCTTTCGTCTGTCTCCGCAGCGCGAGCCTCTGCTGACTGCGCGCGCGCCTTCTGTGCTCCCGTTGTGCTGTTCTTTGAAACGACAGAGGGTGACTCGGGGTAATTGTTCCATGAACCATCAGGAAACAGTAGAGAGAAGAACATTCGTGCCTATGTTTACTTTAGTAAACTTGACCAAAACCACACTACGAAAAGCCTTAAACAATGCTTCAGATGGCACTGGTGTCCCGGGAATACAGAGAGAACGCCTCACTAGAGTGGACGGCCTTGGGAAGCGCCTTTCATTTGCTTTCCACCAGTCAGGAGCTTGTACTACTACTGTATTTTAATACCGCGTAGCATATTTTGCAAGTAACTTCGTCGCCCTTTCTGTCGAAATGGTCCCACACAGTAGGCTTCTTCTTTCCCATTGCTTCATTTTGCGAGGTTAGACATGATGTGGTTGCACGTGTCAAGTGAACAAATACAGCATATTTTTCTTTAACCATGCAGCAAACAAACAAACAAACAAACAAACAAACAAAAAAAGCATTAAAAAAATGACTACACTGCTGTGGATGTTGTTTACTTCATTAATGTGTTTACTGTGATAATGGACTGAGGATGGGAGAAGTTTTCGTTTTCGGATTCGGCAGAATCTTAACCAGTGGATTCGGTATTCGGACGAACCCAAAAATCTGGATTTGGTGCATCCCTAGTTACTACCCAGTACTGTAAACAACATATAAACCACAAAATATGGTGCTATATAGCACTAACAGTGGTTCTTTGGCTCGTAATAATGGGGGAACCACTTTAAGTGCTGTATAGCACCAAATCTTGGTGCTTCAGTGGTTCTTCAGCGGTTCTTCATAGGTTATTTGGGATGACTGAGGTGCTATATAGCACCGCTACCATATAGAGAACCTGTTAAGATATGGTGCTATATAGCACCAAAAGTGGTTCTCCTATGATTACGAGCCAATAACCACTTTTAGTGCCATATAGTGTACATACACAAACCCTCTGGGACCACAATGTTGAATACAATGGAAACATGCCTATGAAAGAACGATATTACAACCCCCAAACAGCTGAGACTCTCAGAATACCCATAATCCCTGTAGAGACGGAGTTACTGCACCTAATGCAATAACTCTCTCGCTCGCATACGCATGCAACACCAACACATACTCAGCCTTTCAACTCCTGCGCCACCCAAATCACGTTCGCACAAACTCGATTTAGGCAGAAATCTGATTTCCGTCCTCTCATGTGCACACAAGAAGTGTTTATATTTGCTCAGAGAGCAGATGCATGCATGTGTAAGCGCGTGTGTGTGAGGACATCCATGTGTGCGTGCGTCTAATTGGCAGGCGTCTTAATGACAGTGTATATTGTGAGGATAAATACATGCGTACAGTGCAGCAGAGGGCACAAACCCCGCTGAGTTGAACAGCCAGGAAGAGGAGGAGTGTTCAGAGAGCGTACCCGATGCATCTGTCCGTTTTTCTTCTCGCTCTTATGCCTGTTTTGCAGCTCAGCTTGCCTCTTGCACTTTCTCAGTCGTGCGTGGCTGGTTCCAAAAGACGCCTGGCAACACTTTCACTCTTAGTTGTCTTGAATCATTGATGCTATTGACAAACGCAGCTCCATCAAAGCAGAAAGTAAATAGCCTCCAACGCTGGGCTAAAATGTTCAATTAACACAGCATGTCCAAAGCTTCATACCTCCATTGCGGCGACAACATTACTGACCTTTTGGCCAATGTCTTGTCAAGCAGCTGTTGATTTCAAATCATTTTGCTTGAGATCACCAATCAATCCTAAACTAAAGTGAGCAAACAGCCTGCATTTGTCAACTCAAGCAGAGTCGAAAACATTTCAAGCTGAATTACATAAGGCACATGGACAGATAAAAAATGCACAGCCAAAAAAGGTTCGCTGGTCCTATCTGGCCTCCCCGACTGGTCAGGTTTGCTGGTTTTAGAAGGGTTTTAGGCACTTATTAGCTGGTCAAATATTAAAATCCATTTGTGAGGGAACACTTTCCTAAATAAACTATAGCTGGCTTTATAAGGACTCTCATACACACAATGAAAAATACTTGATATATATTTTTTATATTAGGGGTATATAAAGGTACATGTATTCATCCTGGACTGTCACGGTACGGTGTGTACAGTGAGAAAAGTGAAGCCGCCAATGTCCCAATATGGCGCTGACATCTTGGAGCCCGAGTCTGAGCGTGAGCATGAAGTGGAGCCGTGGCATCAAGGCCCCACCCACACTCCCGCAGAATCGGTTAGCACAGTTTACTGCAACTCATGTCGGTGTGAAATGAACAGTTATGAAAATGTAAAAATTTAAGTTGAAGCTCCAATCGCCTCCCGAAAAAAGTTTGTTGGTGCTACAGTACTACCCCCCCCCCCCCTCTAGCTTGACGTCATCATACTCAATTCTGGTCAGAATTTGAGTCTGATTCTGCTCCATTGAGCTTTGATTATGGGGCGTGTTTCAGCCGAATCAGGAAAGACCTCAATTGGATAGACCTACAACCAATCAGAGCAACGGAGCGACGCATAACGTTAGTTGTCAAATGTCAACAGAACTCAACTGCACTGTGTTGCCAAGTCCGCGGGTTGAAGCGACCCCAATTATGTGATATATAGACCCAGGAATGCGAATTTTAGCTGGCAGCCCTGCCAAAATAACACATATTTTACCCCCAAATGCCATTTTTTTTCCGGAAAACATTGGTCCGAACAGTTTCTATTCAGGCATAATTACTTCTCTACGGATCAAGTCCAGACCGAACTGCCAGAGTTAAAATGTTGTGGGCGGGGCTAGGTGCCCAGGCTACCCCCCCCCCCCCTTTATAGCATCAAATAACTAACTAAAACCAAACAAAACAAAAAAAACACAAACTTAAATCAGCATGATATATGCGTCATATGCGTCATGTTCGGCAGCAACCTAATAAACCAGTTGCTGGGATGTCATTAATGTTAGCCAAAGGTAACAGAGAAAATTGTAGCTTAAAAAGGATTAATCTATATTTAATTTATAATCTATGCAGTTAAGATAGGTGTTTAATAAATTATGAATTTCATTCAAAAAAATGCCATTACAACAAATATTTCAAATATACTGTCTGTAGGGTCTATATTAATTTGGAGAGTAACTGTGAAGTTAATACAATATAAAAATACAAAAAAACTCAATATCTTAATTGTGATTAATCACGATTAATTACAGAAAAATGTATGTTTAATTAGTTACATTTTTAATCGATTGACAGCACTAATATATATATATATATATATATATATATATATATATATATATATATATATATATATATATATATATATATATATATATATATATATATATATATATATATTAGTGCTGTCAATCGATAAATATCGATAAATAAACAAATAAATATGTAATGTCAGGATTTGCAAGCATATGCTTGCAAATCCTGACATTACATATTTATTTGTTATAAATAAATTGCATATATTTTTTATATTTTAAATTTGAAATAATAATAATAATTATTATTATTATTACTACCATATTTTATTAATTCTTAATTTCTTAATTTATTTTATTTTATTCAAACAATATATATATATATATTATTATATATACACTTTTTTTTTAAATGGTGCTATATAGCACTACAACTTTGGCTCTTTGGCTCGTAATCCCAGGGGAACCACTTTAAGTGCTGTATAGCACCAAATCTTGGCGCTTCAGTGGTTCTTCAGCAATTCTTCACCGTTTCTTTAGGATGACTGAGGTGCTATATAGCAGGGGTTTTCAAACTGGGGTTTGAAAACCCATAAAAGACAAAGTAAAATTGCATAAAGTCAACCGAACATTCTAACTGTTTCATTTCTAAATGTTTCTCTCCTTTCTTGCCATATACATACTTTCCAGAATTGTATATGTTTACTTTGTATCTTTCTGGTGAGTTTTTCTCACTATAGTCCGCTTTATCTTGCTCGCTGGGGTTCTTAATGCAGGACGTAAGCTGTTGACATACACTTATTGTGAAAGTTGCTTATACAAATAATTGTTAATTGAAAATGTTCTTCTTCAGGTTTATACATCCAACATTAAGTATAGCCAATTTAAGTTTGGTAACAATATGTTGTATTTATAATGTCAAACTTGCTATTTATCTAATAGTAAAAAAAAAAAAAAAAAAAATCATACATAAAAATATATAGATGGATTTTAGGAAGGGGGTCCCTCATAAAAGATACATCATATTTGGGAGTCCTGAGCATCATAAAGTTTGAAAACCTCTGCTATATAGCACCGCTACCATATACAGAACCTCTTAAGCGGTTCCCCTATGATTACGAGCCAAAAACAACTTTTAGTGCCATATAGCTCCATTTTTTTTGGTTTAAATATATATATATGCCAAAATTACAATGGCATTTTCATAAAACAGCATAAAAAAACTGAAAATATAATAATACAAATCATTCAAAATTTGAATGAAAACTAAAATAGTATCTCAATGAGTATGCACAGTATCAAGGTTAATACAAAAGAGCCAAGGAATCTCTAAAGACAAGACAATTACTTGAGTGACAACGGCACACAAAGGAATGTCCTCTGTATGCGCCATAGATTGACTGAGCGGTCTGTGTAGGTATGCCAGAACGGATCCATCTGCCGTGTTAAATTATTAACACGCCATTAAAATTTAATCTGCGCTAAATGTCTCCCATTTCTTAATTATGAGACTTTGGGCTTCCCCGTTTCCCCAGACAACCGAGTTTAATTTTCATTATGATGTGACGATCACGCACAATAGCCTACGAACTGGAACATGTTCGGATCATGAGACCTGTAATGAGACGACATGGAGGCATTCTTGAGAAGAAGATCTTGTCCTCAAATGGCTAAACATGCTGGCCTTCGAATATGTACAAAAAAAATAACTCATCTTGAGTTGTTTAGAAAAGAAAAGGAAAAACTGTATTATACTTGCTCATGTGTAGTTGTTTTTTAAAAAGCGTAGGCGTACTCCACAGGCTTGTTGACATTAAAAGAGATTTTACATGTAAAAGCAAGAAGGAAGGGAAAAAAACCCCACAAAAGCAAGTATCACAGAACAACATCTTTCTCAGTGCATTTTTAAAAGCAGTCCAGCCTTTATAACATACAGGTTTGCTGCCCCCTAGTGTCAGACAAGCACTTCACATCTGTGGTTCAGTGTGTTATTCAAAGGCTCCCCACTAAAAGCTCTGTTACAGCACCAGACGCGGTTCATAGCCTCCGGCTCCAACTGCAATTCATCTGTTGAAAGGCATTTCTATATAGGCAGCAGGGCCTGCACAAATAGACATGTTGACCAGCTGCATTTTGATAGGATTTAGAAGGTCATCAAAACAAAGACCTTTGGAAAAACACCGCACATGCTCTCCGTCTCTCTACCTCTCCCTGCACACAAAGACACATGCACTCTTTCTTTCTCAGTAGCATCAATCAAAATGGCCGCTCCAGTAGGAGAAGATAATGGCTTTATTTGTCATGCCAACCGCAGGTTTTTGGCTGTGACACCCATTAGCCGTGATGTCTTTATCAGGGAAAAGTGACAGAAGCCCAGCAAGTCCCTTCTCGTCCATGTGGAACATTGCCAGACAATTAAGCGCCACCGCTTTGCCTTCGACGAGTGCCATAACGAGGGACAGCTTGTGCATTAGCCTAACCACGCTCGCGCAAAGGCTAATCACGCTAATGTGGTCCAGTAAACATGTTAGCATAGAAGTCAGAGGAACATACAACATCATTTCACGTCCCGTATGCGTGTTACGCCAGTGCAGAAATGAAGCAGGCCTCATGTTCAAGAAGCATCGACAGCAAAACTATTGGGCTAGCTAGAAGGTTTATGAATAAATTTGTCTAAAAAAAAGACACGATTCCCTGGAATGTTTACCAGAGATTCAAGAGCGAGATTGTGCTGTGGTTATTTACTCTCCCGGGGGTCTATTTCATCAAGTGTGTGGACATCAATTTGTTTAGCTTTGCTAAGGGAAAAAAAAAAAAGCAAAGAGGCTAACGATTAGGATCTGGCATGGAGCAGGAGAGAGAGAAACACGGATCGGCCGACCTCTTATGGCTGAAAAGAAATTTCTTCAATCGTGTAAAGAGTGCATTTCCATACAGATGGCCCCTAAGGAAAAGAGAAGGTAAAAGAATGTAAAAAGAAAGAGTCTTAATCCTGTTACCTACTGACAGGACGAAACAGAAATAAAGAGAGGGGGAAAGACAGCATGCCAAAATTATAATCCTTTTATCCGAGATGAGGCTTCAAAAAGCTATTAAAGTTCCAGATTCAAAAGTTAAGCTCTATTTACAACATCTGCGGCATAATGCCACAGAAAATTATTTAGATATAGTAGTGGTCTTCGCTATGTTTCACCAATTTCGCTTGAAACGGGCCTTGCTTGTGCTCAAAAAAACGTCCTGCCCCTGAGATTGCCCTGTGGGCAAAAATGTAGCCAAAATGAATAAAAATGGCTCCAAAATTCAAGAAAAATTAACATATGAAATAGTTAAGCAATATCACATGAGCAAGAGTGCTGTTTTTCTTTTCCCCAACTATCAGCATGACTGCATTGCTTTTATACAACTGTTCAATATACAAGACAAGTGACTAACACTTAAGACACGCAGTATTGTCAATTTTGACTGTTTTAGCTCTATTTCACCAAATAAAATCATTCCAAATAAAACCACAGCAGAAATATTAAGAACAACTGTTCATCATTGATAATAATAATACTAATAAATGTTTCTTGAGTAGTAAATCAGCATATTAGAATGATTTCTGAAGGATCATGTGACACTGAATGCGGAATTCAATGTGGAAAGGAGCTGGAATCCGTTTCAACAGCCTTGAACACGAAGATCTGTGGGATGCTGATCTCCTAGAGCAGCAAAGAGTCCTAAAACCTGGAACATGCAGACGAAGGAACCTCAAAGTGAAAGTTTGCTCTCCTGAGCTTAACCTTGTTGAGGTGTGTCTTCTGCCTCTCTGGGCCAGACACTCAGGACTTGGTCAATCCGCTTTTGAGACTCGGGACGTGCTGTAGTCGTCTCGCTGGACTAAAACTCTGAAAGTACTTTTGCAGCGATATATTGTTGCTGAGAGCGACGTTTAGATGAATATGTTGCACACTTTTCTCTCAATAGCAAAACAAGCAAGCAAAAAAAATGACAGCGGTGAGAAAACAGCAGTTAAAGGGTTAGTTCACCCAAAAAATTTAATTCTGTCATTAATTACTTACTCTCATGTCATTCGACACCCTTAAGATCTCCGTTCATCTTCGGAACACAACTGAAGATATTTTAGTTGAAATCCGATGGCTCAGAAAGGCCTCCATTGGCACAATGCACTGTACACTCTCAAGACCCTTAAAAGGTACTAAAGACGTTGTTACAAAGTCCATCTCACTACAGTGGTTCTACAATAACTTTATGAAGCGACGAGAAAAGTTTTTTGTGTGAAAAAAAACCTAAATAACACCTTATATAGTGATGACCGATTTCAAAACACGGCATCATGAAGCTTCGAAGTCGATTCAGCGGTTTGGATCGCCAAAGTCACGTGATTTCAGCATTTTGGCGGTTGGACACGCGATCCGAATCATGAATCGACTCGCTGATTCATAACGCTTCGAAGCTTCATGATGCAGTGTTTAGAAATCGGTCATCACTATATAAGTCGTTATTTAGGGGTTTTTTTTGCGCACAAAAACTATTCTCGTCACTCCATAAAGTTATCGACATCTTTAGTACCTTTTATGGGTTTTGAGAGTGTAAAGTGCATTGTGCCAATGGAGGCCGTGTTCCGAAGATGAACGGAGGTCTAATGGTGCGTTCACACCGGACGCGAATGACGCGATTCACGCAAGTGATTTACATGTTAAGTCAATGCAAAGACGCAAATAGACATTCTGCGAAGCGATTGGCGCGAATGACGCGATTCGTGCGAATTGAGTGTTTGACACGTGATTCGCGCGAATCACCCGAGTTGAAAAATCTGAACTTTGCCGGATAGTCGCGCCGCATTAACCAATCAGGAGCTTGCTCTAGTAGTGACAACAATGAGAAGAAATTTTGTATATTAATATCTGGTTCAGACAATATGATTATCACTGTGATAACATTAAATGACGTGAAACACAACCCAGTCTCTTTTTGTTAAATGCAAGTTTATGTTTGATCAATAATATAAAAGTATAAGTAAAAGGTATAATAAGCTATACATGAAATAAAGCAAACAATTCAGTCAAACATTCAGTCAGTGCTTTAGTCGGCTACAACTGCAACGTCAAGTTATAGCCTAAAAATTAAAAAGTAATGAAACTTCACTTTGCCCTCAGCCTAAACGAATTGCCAGGGAACAAATTACAGATCCATGAGACCAAAGATCGCCCACATAAGACGAATTATAGCTCGAGACACCACAGAGACATCAGAGCCAGCGGCAAACGTCAGAAGGACTAGCCGAGGAAAGGCTACTCTCACCAGGGTAAACGAGCACGGAGCGCCGCTGATCCACTGGAGCTCACAACTCCGAAAACGGCAGATAAAATTTTCAAATAGGCACTCTTTATAGAAATAAACCACAGATTTGAGCTTTAAATAACTGAATTATCGCCTGAAAAAGTCTTAAAACTACGTTTTGTAACACATTAACAGTAGAATTTGACAAAAAAGAAGTGTAAACACAGCCCATGTCAGCCATTTTTCAACGTGACGAGCCGGCTGGCAGAAGCCCCTCCCATAACGCGAATTTGCGTCTGTTGTGAAGTGAATGTCACGGGCGAATTAAGCGAATTTCACGCGCAAATGAATCGAGTAAACTCAAAATGTTCAGGCGTCCAACTTTGCGCAAATTATTTGCGTCATTCGCGTCCGGTGTGAACGCTACATTACGGGTGTCGAACGACATGAGGGTAAGTAATTAATGACAGAATTTTCATTTTTGGGTGAACTAACCCTTTAAGAAGGCATCTGATCGTAGCGATGTGGATGTTCGCACAAGCTCTGCGATTCACCGGCATCATGTCGACAGATGAGGTCATTACAATTACACTGTTATGATAGTTTGATTATAAAGATTATTTAGGACTATAGACTAGATCTGGCTAGGTGAGACACCCTTTTCTCCGCATGGTGGCACATTGACATTACATTAAGTAATAGCTCTTTTGGCATTATCCTGAACATTGTATTCATTTTATGTGTCATAGAATGGAAGAGAGGCTCCCGGCTATAGCATGAAAAAGGCCGATATAACAAACCGATGGTTTATTAATTAACTGCGTGAAGGCACTGAGCTGTATAATGTCTGTTGCATAATCCAAGATTATAATGTAATATTCCTGCTGCGCTGCTGTCTGCGTTTTAATGTTAATCAAACAACAAAAGACTAAAAAAAACATCACTACTCTTGACTAAATAACTTTCTTAGGGATTAATTTCCGTGAAGCAGAAAACACAGATGGAATTCAGTCATAAAAAGTTGGAGTTTACTGCATAACGCGGAATGTGATGGAATTTGTCAAAGTTTTGATGAATAAATAAAACGTGGGTCAGTGCACTTAAATCAAATCGCGATATATACTAGTGTCTGTGAATATTAAACCACAAAAAGGCTATTTAAATATGAATCCTGCATGTTTCTGTGTGTCTCTTTGTGAATTAATTTTCATTTACCACACACACACACACACTGAAACTTGCAGTGTTTTTCAGCCTCTGCCACCTCAATATATGAGGACATGAATGCATGAACCTCATCTCCAGTCACTTCATAAGTATTTTACCATTTCATTCGAAAAAACATTATCGTCATATCATAAACACACACACAGAAACTCTTCACGGCAATCCATCAAAATAAAAGTCCAGTTTAACAAACAAATTGTGACAGAAATATATCAATTGTGTACAGTAGAATACAGCTACGTCTCAATGTAATAATAATATATGTATTTAATTTATACAATGAAGGATATGCAGTGTTATTTCTGTACCTGGAAACTGTTAAACCTATTTAAAAGGCACTGTTTATTTCATATGCCGCTTTGTTCTGTTGTATTTATGTATTTATGTTGGCCTGCTGAATGTAAAATGGATCCAGTCTATGTTCATTAGAAATTATTTGATAATGCAGCAAACTATTAAGCTAGTTAATGTTTTTTTTTTAACTTTGCTGATTTAAAACATGATTAAAACATGATATTTCAATGTCAAAATTTCGAATAAGAGGGCAAGTGACAAATATCGGTATCGGCCAATAATTGTTTGTTAAAATCGGTATCGGTGTCTCCCCCAAAAAATCCAACTCTATTCAAAATCATTTTCTGTGGTAATCAACATTACATCAGATGGATCGAGCTTTAACTTTCTCTGAACCCGGAATATTCTATTAATGATGAAGATCTCAAACCTCAAACGGATGAATAAAAATGTTACCCTTCTTCTTAGCAGGACAATTTCGTCTTGGCAGCTCGAGTTTCTGACATGCATATTAAAGGGAGAGATCTTGAGCATGACACAGTCATAAGAACATCAGGCCGGGCGGACTCATTAATCACGTTACTTTTAGATGAGCGGTGCCCATTTTTCTTGGTGGGACACAGTCTGTGACATGAGGAAAGCTGGCATATAGCTGGAGACCGTTAGCGGCTTTAAAGTGAGCGCACAATGTAGTGCGCACCAGCACGCAACGCTCGGATAATTAACTCCCCGTCTAACACATTAGACAACTGTTAGATTCTGCAATTAGGACAAATCAGCTTAAGACTGCAAATATGGCGGGAAGCAGATGCTGCGAGGAAGTTGTGCAAGTTCTCCTATAGCTCTGAGAGACAACAGATAGGCCTATTACCATAATTCTGAGCTTTTGGAACAGACTACATGGAACAAATCATTAAAAGGGTGAGTAATTAATGACAGAATATTCATTTTTTGAACTATCCCTTTAAGTTACTTATCATAAATCCCAAAACAGTTCAAAAGATAATGTATATGTAAGCATTAATCAGGTTCATTGGCAGCAAAAACTCAATCAGGATAGGTTGGCCGTTGTGATGATCTTTTTAGCATTTGTAAACAGCTATAAGACAGTTTATCTGAGTTAAGCAGAGAGTAAATTAAAACGACTATCTGCATACTCGGCTGTTAGGGAGCTTCGGTTACAGATTTCTCACCGAGTCCCGAGGTCCAACAACATTTACATAATTATTATCTGTTTACTGGGAGCTATTTCTTCCTGCATCCCCTGCCTGTGTTATTTATAATTCCCTGCATTTGCAGAACCCGCTGATAGATGGCAGACGCCCGGCCATTGGCTGATCATATCTGGGGCATTTCTCACTGTTGCTCAGCTCTAAATAATGTTGATACGACAGTGGAATGGAAGAGATTGTTTGTCTTCAATACGTTGTGTGTGTGCGCGTTTATGCCAGAGGAATATTTTATTGCTCAGAGGTTGCTCTTTCATAGCTCTAGAGACTTCAAGTCAACATGAAATGGCGTTTGCAATCCGTTTTACTTCCATCTGATGAATTTCAGAGTGAAAAAGTATGTAAATAAAAAAAGGGTGGGAAAAAAATGTATTGAGATTTCTTTCTTTTTTTTACTGCAGCTGTGGCATCTTGGCAAATCGCAGCACAGTTTGAGATGTTGTTGAGATCTCTTCTGAATCTCTATAGAGGAAACATTTCCTCATTTGCAATTTTAATGTCCAAGAGAGAGAAAATGAGCAGAAGAGAGCAAGAACAAGTCAGATGGAAAGAGAGTGGGAGAGAACATTTACATAAACCATACACAACATATGGGCTTCACATAAACCCCCTGTATGTCTCTAAGAGTATCTTTAGGGAACGCCGTTAATGTCTCATATTTGTGTTATACAGGACTCAAATATTAAAGTTCAATACTGGCCAATGATTGATCTTCTATCCGAGTCGTTATTTACATTAGTGCCTCAATTACTCAACACATGTTGCCCCAGGGCACAATAAAGCTCCCACACAGCAGGAAATATCATCAGCCCACTTCCTCTAATGTAATATATGTTTCCAAACAAATGACACGCGATACGCTAAATGCCCGTGCCTTCGTTGTGATTTCCTCTGTCTCTGAAATAGATTGCAATCATTTTTTTTCCCCCAACATCTAATGTGTTATTTGCACAATTTGATTAAAGGGCCAGAAAGCGACTTGAGCGTGAGGTTAAAGTACACTCCTACGCAAACTGATGCTTTTAGGGACTTTGTTTTTAAACATACGAGCGTAGTAATTCAGGTACAGTGTGAGCATGACAGTATGACACTACTTGCTAGCAATAACAGAATCTCGGATAAAAACATTTGGGCTGCCTCGCTATCTAGCACTTACACAGCCAGTCACGTTTACAGTGATTTGCGGTGTCCAAAACCCACAAGCAACCGTTGGCAATATGTAATATAGTTGTCAAACAAGATGACAAAGAGACAAATGTTAACATTAAGCAAATGAGCCAATAACAGAACGTTATTATGAGTGATTTCATTGCAGCGTCGGAAATTAACCTGGGCTCAGGGTACAAAAGTGAAAAAAAATGATGGGACAATTCAAGTAATCCTTTTATTTCAATAATAATATGATATAATATAATATAATAATATAATAAATATAATATAATATAATATAATATAATATAATATAATATAATATAATATAATATAATATAATATAATATAATATAATATAATATAATATAATATAATATAATATAATATAATATAATATAATATAATAAATATAATATAATATAATTAATATAATATAATTAATATAATATAATATAATATAATATAATATAATATAATATAATATATATAATATAATATAATATAATATAATATAATATAATATAATATAATATAATATAATATAATATAATAAAATATAATTAACATAATTAACATAATATAATGAATATAACATAATATAATATAATATAATGAATATAATATAATATAATTAATATAATATAATATAATATAATATAATATAATATAATATAATATAATATATAATATAATATAATATAATATAATATAATATAATATAATATGATATATAATATAATATAATATAATATGATATATAATATAATATAATATAATATAATATAATATAATATAATTAATATAATATAATATAATATAATATAATATAATATAATATAATATAATAAATATAATATAATATAATATAATATAATATAATATAATATAATATATAATATAATATAATATAATATAATATAATATAATATAATATAATAAATATAATATAATTAATATAATATAATATAATATAATATAATATAATATAATATAATATATAATATAATATATAATATAATATATAATATAATATAATATAATATAATATAATATAATAAATATAATATAATTAATATAATATAATATAATATAATATAATATAATATAATATAATATAATATAATATAATATAATATAATATAATATAATATAATATAATATAATATAATATAATATAATATAATATAATATAATATAATAAATATAATATAATATAATATAATATAATATAATATAATATAATAAATATAATATAGTATAAACTTCAGCTCTGAAAACACTGAAAAAAATCCTCATAAAAGGTAACACAAAAAATAGCAGGGAGAAAAAAACACTAAATTATGATTTGTCTCTGCTCAAATTCAGCAAAAAAAAGAAAAGAAAAAAGAATGAACTTGGAAATTTGTCAGAAAAATGTCAGAAATTGTTTGAAAAGTTTAATAATAATAATTAATCTAGCTCAAGACATGCAGCATTACACACTGCTGCAAAATTCTTCTCATTACAACACATTTTTTTTTAGAACTTTTTAGCATTTTTTAGAGGCAAGAAAAACGGATCCTCGTTAAAATAATACTTTTTACTGGCAAAACATCCTGTCAACTATGACTTGTGAAACCCACCAATTACATTAGGGCATTCAAGGTATGTTTACTACACACACACACACGCGCACAAAAGACAAAATGATTTTTATACTGTACAAACCGTATATTATATACCCTAACGCTAAACCTACCATCACAGAAAACTTTCAGTATTTTTACATTTTCTGAAACGTTTTGTCCCCATAATGCAGGGAATACCTGAACCACACAAACACACACACACACGGTATTTTTCATGGATCTCAACGCAGTGCATTCTGGGATTCCTTTCTCGGCAAAACATATGCTACCTTAAAAATGGACCAAATCTTAGAAATTGCCACCTATCTTTTGAAACAGCCTACCCACTGGGAGCACACATGATGCATAGGTAGGAAGTTCACAAGATTTGGAAAAGATCTATGGAGTCAAGTAGAGTAGTGGCGGTTCTATGGCCCCACCCTGTGGTGTGTCTCAGTCTTTATGTCTTTCACTTCAAATCTCTTGTGCAAACACTCTCTGTTCCTTCCAGACATTACCTGTGACTGAAAAGCGAGGGAGAAAGAAAGAAAGAACGACAGAAAGGGAGAGGCAGAAACTGGTTCCTCTGAATTCTTTCCCCACACAGTAAGATTTATTGAGCTGGCTGAGGTGAATATGTCACTGTAATGCATACAGGCTAATATCCCGGTCCACAATCCACAGCATTAGGGCAGGCGTGAATACATTTGGCTGGTTACAACCCTCGCTAATCAATCAAATGCACGCGGAGGGTGTTTTTGCTCACAGAGCCCCACTTCTTGCTCATTACACCCACAAATCATACATTACACATTCTTTACGATACTAAATCCGCCGCTCACTCCTACCAAGACTCATAAAACTGAAAATACACCGTCAGTTTATTAGTCTGGGGAGAGATTTAGAAAAACACACATTCAACAATGAGAAGCTCACGCTATCGTCTGGGCATCATGTGGATGAGAAAAGCAACAACAAAAAACGCACTTTGGAGCTGACAAGTGCATATTTGCTTCTGCCTCAAGAGAGCGGATAGCCAGCAAATACACATTTCGGTACAAGAGAAAGATGAGATGCCATGAATAAAATTACATTTATTGTCGTGCTTGTAGGGCAACATGAAAAACCTGAAATCAAGCTGGTAAACCCGAAAATATCAATCCAACCATTACATCTTTGGACGATTTTTCTTGTTATTCAGTTAACAGCATAAGAAAATTGAAAATCCACTCTATAACATACAGACGGAAGGATGTAGACCATAAAACTAGGTCTGAACGTCTAAATTCACAGATGTGATGGCGAGCAGGGGATGATGGAACCGATTAGTTTTGGTTGGATTCAGTAAGACTCCGAAACTGAGTCTGAGGGCGCCGATTGGCCTCCATTAGTGGGCTCGGGTGGGCGGTGGAGGTCTGGAAGGCACCGAGACGGGTGATAATAAGGGGGTAATCTCGCCCAACAGACCAGCTAGTAGGGTCACAATCCATCTTTCCTTTTGAAAGCTGCTCTTAACACCACAACAACATGCTGTAGTCGATCAGATGGTCACAGGAAGCATTTCAAATGCAGAACCTTTCTAAAAGGAAATGGATTCCCTGAGTGCAGATGAATGAAAGACAACTCTTCGGATGGAGAACCTGAGAAAATGTTGGTCTAAAAATAATATTAAAAAAAAACGAAAGCTGCGTTACACAATACCTTGTGGGTTTCAACATCCTTGCATACCCGAAGACCTTTCCGGAAAACCAAACTCTGATGTGACACAAATTGTATTCACAGAAGCGCCGCTACAACTTCAATGGACATGCAACAACCAAGATAGTTTACCTTAGCCAGTAGAAACTAGGACACTACGTTTATTCACACTTAGCTCTATTACACACACACTTTCCTCAGAGTTTCAGTGGCAGCTAGTCAGGCCTGTCTCCGAGGCTGATGTTTCTATGGCAGCCCATGCTAAAGTCCTTAAAGGCTTTAAGCAGCTTATAAACTTCGGAGGAAATAAACTTCAACATCCCTCCGCAGATTTGGAAGCCGTTTAAATCCTACAGGGTTTGATGTACAACCCACATGCTTCTAATATCTAAACTGATTACACCGAAAATTGTGCGCACTGCAGTTTAATATCCCTTAAACGATCCGGTCCGTCTCCAATTAAAGGTTTGTCATAGAGTTTCATGTTATTTTTATGTGTTTTACCGTTTTTCACGCATAAATAGGTGGCGTAACACGATTACAGTCACAGCTAACTGAGACAGACGTTTCATTCTTAGTGCATGCAGCTAGTTCAGGCGAAAAGAAGTTGCTAATTGCATTTGTCGCTCCATTGTAATAGGCTTTGGGAAATCAAGTGCTTGCCTGCCTAAAAATGCTAAAAGTCCAAAATAAAAAAAAGTTGAATGGTACTTTGGAGCTCCAGCGTTTTACCAGTTTACAGTAGATTTGTTCAAAACTTTTACCTGTCCTCCATGTCCACTACCTCACATCTCTATTTTAAATAACTGGACATTCCAAGTACAAATCAGGAACAAGATGGTACCAAAATGTGAACTTAAAATGTAAATTGCATGATTATTGACACTTATTGACAACATGAGCATGTTGTTTGTTTTCCACAACAACATTGTTTGTTAATATACAGAACAGACATCTACTGTATATTAATTTTTTTGTGATACAAAGCAGATATTTAACCCTCCTAATGCATTAAAAAAACTGAACCTTTTGCATTCCAGGGTCAATTTGGACCCAGTGGAACGTAAGCCTAAATAGTCGTATTTTAATATTTTTCAACTAAAACCACATTGTATCTAATAAGTAACTTCTCATTAATGCGTGAATGCAGAAATGTTTTAAACGGTACCATGTTTTTACCATGCTATTACTTAATTTATTCATTAAAAAAGAGAATTTTTATGACATTTTTCAAGAACTACAGCAAAAACCAGATGTAGATACTGTATATATTATATAGAAATATATATTTGTATCAATATTTATGAGAAACTTTATTTGAATATATCATTAGATGCAATTTATAAGAACATATAATATAATTACCAGTATTTACTTTTGACATTGACATCAAATACTTCAATTCAATTAATTTCAAACATAACTCATGACTGCTAAAAATAGTCTAAATTTATGAAAAATACATAACTAAACACCACCAAAACAACATCAATATTACTCTAATAGAGGCTAAATATATTTTACAGAAGTAATTTAAGAAAAATCTAACTAATATTAGGACCTGAATGCAAAAAGTGTGGCAATATACACTCTAAAAAATGCTGGGTTAAAAACAACCCAAATTGGGTTGAAAATGGACTAGCCCAGCAATTGAGTTATTTTAACCCAGATAATGGGTAGTTTTAACCCAGCGGTTGGGTTAAATGTTTGCTAAAAAAAACAAACCAATTGCTGGTTTAGTCCATTCTCAACCCAACTTGGGTTGTTTTAATCCAGCATTTTTTAGAATGTAGTTTAAATTGTTACATATCTTAAATTTTTTTGTTTAAAGTGTAATGTGTATTTTGATTATCTTATCACACAAAATGGGTCACACTTGGGGCTTCAGCTTTATTGTGTAGATTATGTTTACATTATGTTTGAGATTCTATATCTCCATATAGTTAATAACAATCTGAGTAATTCTGAGTCTTTAACTGTAAACTCTCAAGTTTTGGCTTTCTAAATATACTGTATGTTGGTTATGTGCAGCAACTTTTTTATTTTGGTCAAGTCATTTGTGCCCCCCTTGCCAAAATGGGGGGTGCAGGACTGAGAAGGGGTTAAAAAAAATTTATATATGTTCCTCTTCTGGGTCAAAACTGACCCGAATGCAATGAATCAGCTATTGAGCTCACATAGTGATTAAGTACAACTGCATGACATGAACGAAATAAACAGTGAATTATAATATTCACACAAGTTCATGTCATTCAATTGCTCTTGACCACTATTAATCATTTAAAAAGTTATTAAGAAATACACTACCATTCAAAAGTTTGGCCTCCGTAGTATTTTTGTATGTTTTCTTCTCCTCACCAAGGCTGCATTTGTTTGATCAAAAATGCAGTAAAAATTGGAATATTGTGAAATTATTATATTTTTAAATAACTATTTTCTATTTTAATATATTTTAAAATGTAATTTACCCCTTTGATCAAAATGCAATGTCACATGATCCTTCAGAAATCATTTTAATAGGCTGATTTGCTGCTCAATAAATATTTCTTATTATTATTATCAATGTTGAAAGCTGTTGAGCTGCTTAATAATTTAGTGGAAACAGTTACAGTTTTTTTCTCAGCATTCTTTGATGGATAGAAAGTAAAAAAGAACAGCATTTATATGAAACAGAAATGGTTTGAAGCATTATTAATGTCTTCACTGTCACTTTTTGATCGTGACCCTCGGTAGAAAACAGCCTTCACTCTGCTGGCGTGCAATGCGGCTCCACTGAACGAAACGAACGCTCACTCAAAGACACAGATGTAGTCGACACTGTCGAGCGGTTTCAATCAAACCAAACTACTGGCCTAAACATATCTTCAAGCAAAACCTGGAAAAGTACGCCAAAAGCTACAGTCGAGAAAGTGACACGAAGGATAAACAATGTCGATCACTTTGAAAACAGACAAATTGCCCTACGGGGCTTCATCGGAGTGAAATAATCACCTTCTAAAGGCTGTATTCATTCCTATGTGTGTTGCACTTAGACAGATATAGATTTATTTGGCTGTCTGCATCATGCACTAAAGTATCGACCATGTCAAACTCGGGGTTTGAAGGGGAGCGTTTTTGTGTTGGATTGCAAATCTACCCACTCTTCCTTTTCACCCTCCTGCTTTCATGTTTTCATCCCTAAAATGCCTCAGTCTGTCTAAAACTCCCCTGAATGTTGGCACTATCACCTTTCTCAAATCACAGCAATAATCCCTGCATGAATCTCTAGCTCAATTACGGCTTTCTGGAGAGCAGGATTACAGGAGGAGGTGGCAGCCTGAACTTGGGTGTGACAGGAGGAGAGAAGGAGAGAGGAGAGGAGGAAAATAGACAGACGCAACAATGACGGATAAAAGCCCAAAAAGCCTGTCAGCCGTCAGCGGTGCAGTCATGCATGCAGGGCCCTGCAGACGGATCCAGCGGCTGTGTATTTGTGTGTGCTTCCAGCCCTAGACTTCTCGACTAAGAGGAGAGGTGGATGAGAGCGAGGACAGGATAGTGACAGGGTGAGGTGTTTGAGAGCGCAGGGTCAAGATTTCCACAGCTCCTGAGAATAATATCCAGCACAAGGGAGCATTAAATGAGAGAGAGGGGGAACTGAGAATAACTGACAGGGAACAGCACAGCAACACACACCGGCTGCTGCTGAGGGAAGCCGTAAAGACAAAGACGCAGAGACAAAAATACATTCAAAGTCTACCATTTTAATTGGAAACATATCCATAACCATACGCCAGTTGTGATTGATCACAAACATTCAGTGAAAATATACGCTTGGCTTTGTCTGGCTATTACTAGACCAAGCTCAAAATTTCGGGAGTCTGCTCTGTATTTTCTACTGCACAAGAGGCGTGATCAATGGGCATAGTTCAAATGACTCTGTACGCAACTGGATAGTCCATCAACCAATCAGACCACAAGAGGTGTGATCAACGGGCATAGTTCAAATGACTCTGTACCCAACTGGATAGTCCATCAACCAATCAGACCACAAGAGGCGTTATCAACGGGCATAGTTCAAATGACTCTGTACGCAACTGGATAGTCCATCAACCAATCAGACCACAAGAGGTGTGATCAACGGGCATAGTTCAAATGACTCTGTACCCAACTGGATAGTCCATCAACCAATCAGACCACAAGAGGTGTGATCAACGGGCATAGTTCAAATGACTCTGTACCCAACTGGATAGTCCATCAACCAATCAGACCACAAGAGGCGTGATCAACGGGCATAGTTCAAATGACTCTGTACCCAACTGGATAGTCCATCAACCAATCAGACCACAAGAGGTGTGATCAACGGGCATAGTTCAAATGACTCTGTACCCAACTGGATAGTCCATCAACCAATCAGACCACAAGAGGCGTGATCAACGGGCATAGTTCAAATGACTCTGTACTCAACTGGATAGTCCATCAACCAATCAGACCACGAGAGGCGTGATCAACGGGCATAGTTCAAATGACTCTGTACTCAACTGGATAGTCCATCAACCAATCAGACCACAAGAGGCATGATCAACGGGCATAGTTCAAATGACTCTGTACCCAACTGGACAGTCCATCAACCAATCAGACCACAAGAGGTGCGATCAAGGGGCATAGTTCAAATGACTCTGTACCCTAACTGGATAGTCCATCAACCAATCAGACCACAAGAGGTGTGATCAAGGGGCATAGTTCAAATGACTCTGTACCCAACTGGATAGTCCATCAACCAATCAGACCACAAGAGGTGTGATCAAGGGGCATAGTTCAAATGACTCTGTACCCAACTGGATAGTCCATCAACCAATCAGACCACAAGAGGTGTGATCAAGGGGCATAGTTCAAATGACTCTGTACCCAACTGGATAGTTCATCAACCAATCAGACCACAAGAGGTGTGATCAAGGGGCATAGTTCAAATTACTCTGTACCCAACTGGATAGTCCATCAACCAATCAGACCACAAGAGGCGTGATCAACGGGCATTGTTCAAATGACTCTGTACTTATTTTGGATAGTCCTTCAACCAATCAGACCAACGATCCATCGCTTCTTTATCAGTCAATAGCGCGCCAGGTGGATAAGCAGGTTTGTGATTGGTCCCCGCAAATTTGTAACAGAAGCACGGTAGAAAAATGTACAGGTTTCCAGGCTGAGCTGCAGGGCAAAATCCAATTGTCTGCAGATCGGACTGGGTTTACCCAGTCTACACTTGGCTAATATTATCATCGAAAACAGAAGTGTGCTTACATATGTAACGGAGGCTAGCTTGTAGTCACTGTGTGAGTAAACCTCACTCCTCTGATCTCAAGAGACGCTCTAGCGACTGACACTAGGGGTTGCAGCATTTAGCCTCCTTGTTAGAGTGTCCGACTCTCATGGCGGCGGACCCGGGTTCGAACCGGAGGGGTTACATTGGTGCCGTGACCAGGATGGGAGTGAGGTTTAGGGGGGTGAGTGTAATGGAGGCCAGCTAGTAGTCGCTGTGCGAATAAAACCTCACTCATCTGATCTCAAGAGACGCTTTAGTGACTGTTGCTAGAGGTTGCAGCCTTTAGCCTCCTTGTTAGAGTGTCCAACTCTCATGGCGGCGGACCCGGGTTCGAGGCCCGCTTGGAGCGGGCGGTTCGAACAGGAGGGGTTACATTGGTGCCGTGACCCGGATGGGAGTGAGGTTTAGGGGGGTGAGTGTAACGGAGGCCAGCTAGTAGTCGCTGTGCAAGTAAACCTCACTCCTCTGATCTCAAGAGACGTTTTAGTGGTTGCAGCCTTTAGCCTCCTTGTTAGAGCGTCCGACTCTAATGCCAGCGGACCCGCGTTCGAGTCCCACTTGGAGCGGGCGGTTCGAACAGGAGGGGTTACACATACAACAAAACACTGACTCTCTGTTTTTTCCTCAAAAGTGTTTTGATATTAAAAGTGTAAAGCCGGGTGCACACTGCATGATTTATAATAGTCCTTTACAACTGTATGAACATGATCCCCGCTGTAAGCCATGTCACACTGTAAGATCTCAGTTGCCATTAATTTCAGACTGTACGGCAGTCAATACACAGACAATACGCATGCAGAAAGACTCGTCCAGTGTTATGTCAGTGACTGTGAGCTGCATTTGCATGCGGGATTGAAATGGTGGCTAGCAAACAAAAACAATCTCTAGTGTTAATTTCAATCACGGATTTTATTGAAAAGAAAATGAAAAAAATGGTGACCATGCAAATTGCAAATTTATATCACACAATTCTAAGAAAAAAGTCAGAATTACGAGATGTAAAGTTGAAATTACCTTTTAATTTTTTATTCTGTCTTAAGCATCCATAGAAAAGCCACACTGCAGGACTATGCCTCAAAACTTCTGGCAATGCTAGAATTTCATCATCAGAAGTAAAATTGGATCGCAATGGTCATTAATGTGCTGTCAGCGAACATGTCAAACTAACACTCAAAGACAGGTCTCGGCCTATAGGATCAGAGGAATCTTTTAGGATTCTCAAAATTTGTCTCAAATCGTGGCCAAAAGTGTACAGTGTAAATTGTGGCTTTACACAGTCATCCATGCAAACATCCATTAACCTTAAAGAATGGTGATTAATGTGTTTATGTTTCGAACTGAAACAAAGTCAAACCATTAATATTTTTCTTTCTTGATAAAGGGCAGTTTTAACTACTTTCACATAATTTTCCCAAAGTCAGCGCAAGATAATGTAAACAACAATTATATAAAGTATGTATTATATACAGTATAGCCTAATTTACATAATTATACTTAAAAAACATTTTAAAGCGAGTGTTTAACCTATATCTACTTTGAATTGATCAAGTGACACTGAAGAAATATTTAATGTTACAAAAAATATAAATTTCAAAAGTTTTTCTATTTAAAAAAAAAAGCTTTCTATTCATCAAAAAGAATAAACATGAAAAAAAAACATACAACTTACACAAAAATATTAAGCAGCACACATTTTTTTTTCAACATTGATAAGAAATGTTTCTTGAGCATCAAATCATCATATTAGAATGATTTCAAAAGGATCACGTGACACTGAAGACTGGAGTAATGATGCTAAAATCCAGCTTTGCTCAAAATTGACAATTTAAAATATATTAAAAGAGAAAATGTTATTTTAATTTGTAATATTTCACAATATTACTGTTTTACTGCTTTTTTATGGTGACATGATGATGATGAAGATGATGATGAAGAATTAAATGCAGCCTGGTGAGCATAAAATACTTCTTTCAAAAGCCCCAACATTTTGAATATGGATCGACCTAGTAGGACACCAATGAAAACTCAAACAGCTCTGCAACTGCACTTTCTTTTTACAGAGTGTGAATGAAGCAGAATTAATTGCAGAAAAGTGTCAAAAGAAGAATATTAAGGAAGCATGAGTGATTTCAATACAGTACTCACCTTGCAAGCTTTATAATTATGTGACAGCAGCAAAGAAACTCGAGAACAAAAACAAGCTGCGTGTTTTTATGTATGACTGACAGCAGCGGGCAAGGTCAACATTGCCAGGAAGTGGCTTTTATTGTGCAGGAAAAGGATGAGCTCACACGCGCAGTAGCACGGTGACAGATAGAAGCACCGAAACACGGTAAATAATCAGTGGCAGGAGGCCTGGGTGGCTCGTTCTGTTCTCTGCCATCTGAGGACCGGGGTTTGTCATTCGGCACACTGCTGCTTTCAAAACTCAGACTCCCCAGTACCTCGGCAGGGGAATGTCTCCTCATGTCATCTCAAACTTCGAAAGCAGAGCGTTTCAGACACTCGGTTCAGCATGCATGATGCTGTGGGGCGAGGAGGCAGCCCGTCGAGAGAAGAGAGCCGTCTCCCTCTCGTTTTCTGAGGAGACACACCACTTCACAGTCAGTGTGAGTTCTGGTGATTCGCCCCTTTATGTGACCCATCAACATACGAACTCACACTCACTTACACAAACACACACAGTCGCTCACCAGAAGCTAGCTAGGGGAAATAAAATATATGAGCCCGAGAGAGTGTGAATTTAAACCAAGAAATAAAGATAGAGATGATAATATAAATATTTGCATAATTATAAAATGTATATAAGAAATGTACTGAATTAGTGGTTTATTCAGCAAGGATGCATTAAATTGATCAAAAGTGACAGTACATATGTTTATAATACTACAAAAAGTTTTTTTTTTTAAATAAATACTGTTATTATGAACTTTCTATTCATCAAATTATCCAGAATATGTGAACCTGGACCACAAAACCCGTCATAAGAGTACACCATCTGAAAGCTGAATAAGCTTTCCATTGGTGTATGGTTTGTTAGTATAATATTTGGCCGAGATACAACTATTTGAAAATCTGGAATCTGAAGTTGTCCAAATGAAATCATTGGCAATGCATATTACTAATAATAATACAATTTAGATTTATTTATGGTAGTAAGTTTACAAAATATCTTCATGGAACATGATCTTTACTTAACCCCCTCAAGTCGGCTGTCGCGCCGGCGCGATCAACTCCTTTTTTTTCTTATCAGTGCCAAAGAGACTCAAATAACTGTCGTTTTTTATCATTCAGGCAAGTGTTATACATCATTATAATCTGTTGAGTTTCTATTTTTAAGTTTTTCTATTTTTTTCACACAAAAAACGAATTGTTGTGCTTTTTGCAAGATAAAGATAAACATGATGCGCAACATGCAGCCTCTTCAGAAAAGGAACTCTAGCTTAGTGAATACTTGTCTCACAAACATGAGACATATGTCTAAAGAGACACTGAAATGTCAGGTTTTAAATAATGTAAATCAAATCGAAAACAAATATTCTGTGTTTATATTATCTGTTTGAAAACGTGAGATGTCAGTCATTTGCGAGTGTCTCATTATAATGTGACCGCGACAACGCCCACGCGCGTTCTTTTGAGATTCAAATACTGAGGCAATCCAGAGTCGACGCCCACACATCTACTCAAATAAACACATCATCACAACGGATTCAGCCGCTGATTGTAAGGTAAGTTTATTCTGTTAGCATCTGTGAATATTAAACATAAAAAGACTTAAATAAGTCTGCTCAGATGCTATAGATATAGTACCAGTAAAACGTATTTTGCTTCATATTGATGTTTAAATATGATAGACTAATGCTATTTTTTTTTAATTTAATATATGTTGATTGTGAAAAGTAAACAGCTCAAATAATAAAGGATTTCTTAATGATATCGTATCCTAATGATTGTTGGCATAAAAGAAAAATTGCCAATTTTTGACCCGTACAATGTATGGTTGGCTATTGCCACAAATATACCTGTGTGACTTATGACTGGTTTTGTGGTCCAGGGTCACATACTGTATGAGTGTGTGTGAGTGTATTTGGTTAATGTAGTTGGTATTTAGTTTGTTAAGCTTAGTTGAGATTTTCACCTTTACACACATCCAAAATACAGAACGTATATTTTCTAAAGGTACCATGATGCAATTATATAAGTTTTGATTCATAAACATTTAACTCAACTCAACTGACTCTCTTGACTCGGATTTTAAATTAAAGGAACTCAGATCAAGACTTTTTCTCCAGGAAATAACCTCCATATGTATGTGGCTGATGATAAAGGCTCAGTGCTGTGTTCATCTGTCTCTTCTGGCTCTAATTCCCAGACACGTATTGGCCATAATTGCCACTTGAGGAACACTTGGCACCCAGCATTTCTTCTTTCCACTGAGGTTGCATTTAAACTCAGTGGAGTGGATGGGCAGGGCGCAGTAGGGTGGCTCTCATGCAGGAGGGCTCTATAATGGGGGCATTTATTAAACGAGGGTGTAATCGCTCTATGTGTGGCCAGCTCTGAGGGTCTCTAGTGCCTGCTGGGACAGTGGGGGGCATGGCTCCTACCCGCTTGACTTTCCAAATCAAGTATCATTGGTGTAATGCACAGCAAGGTCTCTGGGTTTACCAGTCAATAGCTCATTTTAGGCTACTTTGAACCCGCAGAGAGGAGGAAGGGAACACCCTATCTGACAATGTCCTGCAATCTTCTCATATACAAACACAGATTTCATATGGAGGAGAAGGACAATAGCTATTGAGACATATTTGGAAATGTTTTGTCTTTGTATTATTCTCTCGCCTCAGACAAATGCGATGGTTGTCGCATGGTAGTTTTATGAAATTACATTTTACAAAACTTACACTGAAATGTATTGTTACTATCATAAAAAGATTCACGGTGACACTTTTAGGGTTCAATTCTTGCTATTAACTAGTTGCTTATTAGCATGGATATTACTAGGATATTGGGTGTTTATTAGTACTTATAGAGCACATATTAATGCCTTATTCTGCATGACCATATTCTACATCCCTTAATCCTACCCAATACCTAAACTTAACAACTACCTTACTAGCTATTAATAAGCAGTAAATTAGGAGGTTTTTTTTAAGGCAAAAGTCACAGTTAATAGTGAATATGTGTTCCCCATACTAAAGTGTTACCATATTCACCACACAAAGCAAGGCATCAACCATGTTTATCCTTGTTTATCCCATATTTAAACGTAGTCTGGGTCCAGTGTTACCCTAAAAAAAGTAACTAATTACTCTAATTACATATTCGACAGTGTAATTCGATTTTCAGTTACACTCTCTAAAAAGTATCGCATTACTTATTACTAATTACTAATTACTTTCTAAATTTCATATCAACCTGAACCAGTTGAACAATACAGGGATAAATATGAAAAAAAGATAAGTGAACATGAAAAAAAAAGACAGAAAGTGGGCCGCAACCCACTATAGTTGAGAACCACTGGTCTAGTGTGACAGCAAAATATGTAGGATTCTTGGTCGACGAACCTGGCATGAACACTTTCCAACATCTTCCAGTGTCCAACGCATTAACCAGTCATGACAATGTGAAGAAACCAAGATAAAAGATGACTATAACATTGACAGCACAACACTTCTACTGTGGCTGTTTTGTGGATAAAAGGATGTTACTCAACAAATAAGATGCTTTTATGATGTAAGCTAACCATAATGGCAGTGTTGCCTCCTCTGAAGCAGAAAACATACAACTTTACCCTATATAAGATGGGGAAGGAGGGCTGTATGTGGGAGGACAAAACACAGAGCAATGATTTATTGATGGCTAATGCTGGCATATAATAGCAGCTTGCAGATGAAGGTTTACACATGGCTTGTTTTAAAGAAACTTGTATTTAAGAGCCCATATTCTTTTTGAAACTTGGTGAGAGCCAAACATATACATGCAGAGGACTTGGTTTATATGTCAGATAAGTGTCTAAAATCAATGTTGTATTACATAATCTCATTCAGTCGAGCTTCTTCATATACATTTGTGATTGATAACCACATGTTCTACTAAATAGATCAAACATTGTCTTCTGTGATCAGTTATCTTGCAATATCCTTGAATAAAGCCTGTAAACATAATATCAGAAAACAATAGTACGTTTTAAAAAGACTTTGAAACTTTCTTTAACGTTTAAATATGTATTCAACACTATTTAGACCAGCTTTGTTGTTTTCTTCTCGGTTTAAACACTCAAGCAGGTCTTTTTTCCTCACCCTCCGACTCATGCCCAGACTCTTTATTTTGCTCTTTTCCAGACAATACTCCCATTTATAGCCTGAGAGAGGTTGACAACATTAACACTGGTGTTTAACAGCAATAAATAACATGCCTCATGCCATGTTAAAGACAGACAAAATTGGCTGTTCATACAGTGCATGTCAATCAAACTCGCTCTTAAAATTTAGGTGCAACCCATTTTACAGAACTCTGTTGCAAATCTCATGTACGAACAGAGCCATATTTAGCACCCCAAACACCGCTAACAGTAACTGACAAGCGTATTCTGCTCCTGTGTGTGAACATAGCTATTCAGAGACTCAACGGCTCCTGTATACTCAACGCAATATCAGTGTGTCGCTAAATGTGATACATCTGGAACACTTTCTTTCTCATTAACCTAAATGAGTTTAGACAGATCTCAGCTCAGGCACACGCATACAGCCGTCTCTGCCAGCTTTCAACTTTCTCAAAGGGCAGGGGGAAAAAAAGACAAAATAGCATCTTATCGAGTTTAATTACCTTGTTTGCTGTCTGAGAATTTGATTACCCTTTAAATTTGGCACATTTTGATCTTCTTCCGCAAGACAGTGCGATGTGTTTTGACAACATGCACAAAGTTGTACACTATTGTACTATAACATCCAGTTTGAGAAATGTCACTGCAAATATCTCTACTACATGCGCTGGTTTGTTTGCTTCATGGTGTCTTTTTGTACAGTTTTGTTTCACTGTAGATTATTTTCCTCCACAAAGTTTAAGGTGAGAGACAGAAGAGTGTTCCCTATATGGAAAATAAGGTTTTAAAAACCACTGGGATGTTTATATGATAGAGTCAGCAACTGGCCTGCCCCAGCCTCTCGGAGCCACTCATTACAAAGAAAAGGCAGCAGTGCATTCTGGGTACCAAGACACAGTGGAAGCCATTAAAAAAGAGACAAAATGTGTGGATGTGTGTGAGGAGAGAGAGGGAGAGAGAGAATGTGTATGATTGGCATCTGTCTCTCCCTCTGAGCCACATGAGCTGTGTGACGTGAGGCAGGATGGTGTGTCTGATCTGCTGTCAGAAAGTCAGAGGTATCTGGGCACATACAGAGTTACACAAGCATTCCCAGACACATACTGAACACTGGCCAAGTCACCGTACACATTTAGTGTTAAAAAAAAAAAAATGCATCTGTTATAAAATAAACCCACTGTGTCTAGGGATAGTTGTCTAGTTCGTCAACAAGCGATTAGATGATTAGTGTGTTTAATGCTGGTTTATTTTTCTGTCTATATATACATGTTTTGGACAGTGGAACCGTAACACTGGCCAATATAGTGTCGGAGGTTTCATGCCTATATGTATGTGCAGCCTGGTGGCCAATCCTTACTGATTTTACATTCCATCAGTAAGAGGAGAGTGTGAAGGTTGAATTAGCAGAGCAATAGCGCAGGTGTATATCAAAAATGCAATCCATACAAGATAATGGGAGACATAGAGTTCAATAGAGGACAAATTGTTGGTGCACGTCTCGCTGTCTTTGTGGTCTATTGAGAGCTATTGCATACCTCCATGAAGGACGAACCACATCCAAAGCTGTCTGAAAGGGATGTCCAGGTACTAGGCTGCCCAACTCACTGCAGAATTAAATGTGCACCTCGACTCTCCTGTTTCCACGAAAACTGCACGTTGGGAGCTCCACAGAGTCAATGTTCAAGGTCAGGCTGCTATAGGCAAACCTTTGCCAAAACGTCGATTTCAATTGTGCCAACAAAGGAAATCTTGGGCTGTGGACAATGTAAAACATGTATTGTTCTCTCATGAGTCCTCCTTCACTGTCTTTCCCACATCCGTGGGAGTTGCGTTGTGGAGAAGCACCTAAGAGGCTTAACACCTGGACTGTTGCTGCCCGGAGTGAAGCACAGGGGTGGATCAGTGATGGTTTGGCCTGCAATATCATGGCATTTCCTAGGCCTACTTCCTAGGTCACTGCCAAGGACCATTCCGGAGGACCACGTGCACCCAATGGTTCAAAGATTGTACCCTGAAGGGGGTGCCCTATATCAGGATGATAATGCACCAATACACACAGCAAGATTGGTGACAGAGCGGTTTGATGAACATGAAAGTGATAGATAGATAGATAGATAGATAGATAGATAGATAGATAGATAGATAGATAGATAGATAGATAGATAGATAGATAGATAGATAGATAGATAGATAGATAGATAGATAGATAGATAGATAGATAGATAGATAGATAGATAGATAGATAGATAGATAGATCGATAGATCGATAGATCGATAGATAGATAACTCGATAGATCGATAGATAGATAACTATACACTAGTATACACAAATATACTGCCTAACTATACACTGGTTTCTACAGACCAATTCATTGTTAATTTCGAGCTAGTCAATTTTCCAGCCAGTCAATAAAAAAAAAATAGATGTGCACATCTCTAATAGTATCATTAAACAACTGACCGCTTTACCACCCAGGCAAGATGTATCCACTATACTGCAAAAATGCTTTCCTGTCTGACGGACTCAAAATAGTCTCTTTTTAAGTCTTAATTGCAATAAAGATCCCACATTTCTGTGGCGGCATGCACAGCGGCCTTTAATTCTTCATATCAGCTCTAAATGATAAATGTGCCATGGGGGAACAAGAATCAGCCATACAGCAAAAAACACAGAGTCTTAGCATCAGCTAAACGAACATGCGTTCAGTGGAAAATTACAAACCCAGCACACCGCACACTTACATGTACCAGTGTGTCGGAAAGGCAGGTTTGCGTATATGTGTGTGCGAGAGAGAAAAAGTACAAACGCAAGCCGTGTGGCATGTAAGTAAATTGGGTTCTGCTCCAGTGCTCATTAAAAAGAGGTATGTGCCGTAGAAAGGAACGGATAACGTATAGTTTGTCAAAATCACAGAGCACAGGTTGGCCGGTGTGTTTGTGCATTCAGGGCAGGGGAAAGAGTTGTTTCCTGCAATGAAACACAAATCTCAGCGTGAACACGGTGTGTGTGTGTGTTTATGTTGTCCGTCTGTCCCCTTGTGTGTTTGTTTATTTTTGTGCCCGTGTTTTTCTACGAAGTATCAAAGGCACACGCAAGGAAAGGAGATAACACGGCCCCACCCAGTCCAGAGCGCTCTCACGCTGGCAGATAAGGGAATCTGGGTCAGGCTTAAGTTACGGAAAGAGCCAGAAGATCTTGCCTCTGCCGAAACAGATGATGAGCATGGCACAAGGGATACCGGTCGCTGCTGAAATATAGATGTTCGAGGCTGGCAGTCTACGCCCTCGCTAAGCTGAACACGAATGTATTCACTGAAAAAAGAAAAATGCACAATATTTCAACATATTGTATATTTTATAGTTCCCCAGTTAAAATATCTAAAAATACTTACACTGATAATTGTACTTCAGAAACAACACCGCATAAGATTTTAAAGGATTAGTTCACTTCGAAATTAAAATGCCCTGATATTTTACTCACCCCCATCTCATCCAAGATGCTCATGTCTTTCTTTCTTTTCGAAAAGAAATTAAGTTTTTTGAGGAAAACATTCCAGGATTTTCTCCCACACCATTGACTTCCATGACAACCAAAATGTTGAAGGTCCAAATCAATGCAGTTGCAAAGGGCTTCAGAGGCTCTGCACGATCCCAGACAAGGAATAACGTCTTATCTAGTGAAACGATCGGTAATTTTCAAAAACGTTCAACTTTTTAACCTAAATTGCTCATCTTCAACAGCTTTGCGACGTGCCAATGATTGCGTAATCACTTTGAAAACGTCACACTAGACGTAAGCAGAAGTACCGCCCTAAGCAAACGTGCGAGGACTAATACTCCCCCTGAAATTGCCCTCGTCGACACGGCATCCTCAATGAACCCGTCTCCGGCGTGATGACTCCGATTGTTCGAATATTACAATTTAATAATTGTTAAATCAATATGTCATCCTCAATAAACCCGTCTCCGGCATGTTGCCTCCGATCTTTCGAATATTCCGATCTATTTTGACCTCTGACCTATGAAGTTGCCAGAATAATAATCATACGCTGCTTGTTAATTGGCCAGAGGAGAACTGGCACTCCGACTGAGCCTGGTTTCTCCCAAGGTCATTAGGTCACCTGATGGGGTTTTGGTTTCCTTGCCACTGTTGCCTCTGGCTTGGCTTGCTCAGTTGGGGACACTTAATGTTTCAACTAAATATCCAAATAAATCTAATTATAAAACTAAATTAACCATATAAACTAAATTACTGATATACTGATATAATTACTAAATATCTAATTACTGATCTAAAGCCAACACTGTCACTGTATGATAATTGAAATGAGCTGATGACATCACTGTTTTCTCCGGAATGGCTAGACGGCTGAATAAAATTATGCTGCATTATTTTCCTGTTTAACACTGTAAAGCTGCTTTGAAACAATCTGCATTGTTAAAAGCGCTATATAAATAAAGTTGACTTGACTTGACTTAATGCAAACGGCCTTTACCAAAAAACACTCCATCTTCAACTTTAAAATCATGCAACATCGTTGTTTTACCCTTTTTTTTTGCTAAAGTGCCTTTGTATTAGTCTTCGCATGTGCGCTTTGTAAACATGGGGGCAGTACTTCGACCAATGTCTAGTGTGACATTTTCGACATGATTGCGCAATCACTGGTAAATTTAGCAATTTAGGTTAAAAAGTATATACATTTTTTATATATTTTTTAAATGACCGAAGGTTTCGCTGGATAAGACCCTATTCCTCGACTGGGATCGTGCAGAGCCTCTGAAGCCCTTCGAAACTGCATTGATTTGGACCTTCAACATTTTGGTTGTCATGGAAGTCAATGGTGTGGGGAAAAATCCTGGAATGTTTTCCTCAACAAACTTATTTTTTTTTCGACTGAAGAAAGAAAGACATGAACATCTTGGATGAGATGGGGGTGTGTAAATTATCAGGAAATGTTAATTTTGAAGTGAACTAATCCTGTTATGGTTTTTTAAATATTTTTTTTTTTTACATTTTTAACTTTCTTTAGTGTGTAATGTTGCTGTCTGAGCATGAAAAAGGTCTGCAAAGTTACAAAGCACAAAGTCTTGTGTATATGTTTTCTTCCTATATATATAGGCTTTCCTGTAGCTCAAACTGTAGAGCATGGCACTAGCAATGCCAAGGTCATGGGTTCGATTCCCAGGGAAAGCAAGAACTGACAAAAAATTTAAAATGTGTGCCTTGAATGCAATGTAAGTCGCTTTGGATAAAAGTGTCTGCCAAATGCATAAATGTAAATGTAAATATATATTTATAAATATATATATGTTGTTGTTCTTTTTCAGAAAGCTTGTATCATTTTGTTTTTATAATATTTTTTTCTAATATTTAAAAAAAGATACCTTTAAATAACTAGATTATATCAATAAATAATATAATTTAAGCACATTCTTCACATTCTTTCAACTTAAATTCAAAATAACTCTCCAATGCATGCAATAACCAGCTCAAAATATCTCATATTGGGTTATTTTGGGTGTCTCTGCCGACCTCTTGAAGAAAAAAATAAAATAATATAACATTTATATTTAATGACTCTTGCCACTAGAAGGCCTTATAGCTCCCTATGGAGCTGTTCTGCTGTGTCCTAAAGTCAGTTTTGAGTTTATCTCTTCAGTATGCATTCAGATACACGTGTAGACATTATAAAATAATGTTTTGGTAAAGTTGTAGCATTTTTTTTAGGGTTTTCTATGTATACAGAAGCGTTGCTTGCATTCCATTCATTCCTAAGGGGGTGAAATTGACCCACAAGGGAAGGATTTGTTATTTTTATTACAACCACATAAACTCCTAGAATCCAGAAAAATAATTTGTGTGTATTTGTGGTTCAAGTGCGACTATTTTTTTATTAAATTTTTTATTACGTTTCTTTTTTTTATTTTTTAAATGAGCTTCGGGTCAAAATGACCCGAGGGAAGGATGAACGCTTGATTTCAAGAAAATGGATCTTTAATATGAGTGTATGGCCATGTTCACACAGTATTTGAGTCCTTAATATGGTTATGTTCACACACAGTTCAGTTATTTACGGGAGTGACACCCACATTCTCTGAAAACCCGCGCTACTGTAAGTTGTATGAACGGGACATTTCGAGACTCACACCTGTACGTAAATGTGGTTGTCAATCGCAACAACTGACAGTGTGAAGCTTATTTTTTTAAACTTATTTTCACTAAAAAGTGAGGAAAATTATATTTTTGTAAACAAGTCTTGCAGTATTGCTTCTTTATGCATTTAGATATTTTTTACAGGAAAACAAAAATACAAAAACAAATTAAAAACTCATTAAAAAGTCGTTTTGTAGTGAGCGAAACAGCAAGTATGTTGGGAACGTGACTTGTCAAAAGGTAAATAGCTAATTATACTAGTGCAAAGGAATTAAATAGGGAACAAATGAGGTGACCTGTGTGATTGTCTGGAAGGAAAACGACATTAATCACCAAAGGATTCAGGCAATGCACAGGCGAGGTTGTTAAGACTTAGTTAGCCAGCGTTTCTGCAAAACAAACACGTTTTCTCACCTTCAACCTTTGCTCTTATTAGTCCAATAATCCAAACCATGCTGCATCCTTTCCTCTGCATGTAAAAATCATTTTTCAGGTACCGACGCCTGCTTCGGGGCCACAATAATCTCAGAGCCAGCTTTAATATTTCATAGAAGTGTACCGCCATAAAACTAGAGCTGACAATTTAATTAGATGCCAATGTCTTTGATAAATAGCGTCGGGAGCTATGCATCTAATCTCACGTTTAACAGTGAAATCAATATCTGCATAAATCATTCAGGGCCCGAGTCATTACCAAGCGGCGTGAGGTAGAGGAGTGCAAAATGTATATTTAATACGAGAGCCGACATGAAAACAAGCAAAGGGGAGGAGGGGAGAAGAGAGGAAAGAGGACAAGGTTTGTTCACACACTGCAACAGGGTGCAATTTATTCTCCGCTCAGGTTAGGTTCGTTTGGTGCTGTAATTTGACATCAGGCAAGCGTAAATTCTGCTAACTTGTTTGTTCAGGGAGCTCTTTAAGCGAGTGCTCTTTGGCAAATTAAATTCACCGTGGAGCACCATCACACTGGGACACACACATACATACATAAATGCAGGGAAACAAAGTGCAATGTGGGACGTGGTTCAAATATATAGAGTTTATGCAAATACCAGGAGAGAATTAGCAGTTTTAACAGTGTCCTTTGTGAATCTTTGAGCAAATGAAACCACCATATGGTTCCCCACTACTCTGATATGTTTTCGACAATTAAGGGCAAACAAAATTGAGTCCAACCTCAGGAAAAACGCTGCGCATCAGTTCGACGATCCCGCATTTTACGCCAACTTGATTCTCAGCACAATTCCCCATCAATCTGGCACACAAACCCCCCATCTCAAAAACGCTGACTACACCAACGCCTATTCAAATCGTCCAAGTAAGCCCGTTTATCCGAAAGCTCTCCAAAGCTAGATTTGAGCGGAGACGGGGAGGATAAACGAGTGAAAAAATACTCCATTCATCTGGAGTATTTCTTACTGAGCTCGTCACCTCTCTCCTCCCCACTGTGGTTGGATTTACATTTCTATGAGGCTGAATGCATACTAAAGCTGTGGATGAGTGCAGAACATCTAGGCCAGTCGCTGTTACCAGGGCTTGTTCTTTAGCATGTGAAATATTGATGGGAACCCAGAGCCCTGCCTCCACTTCCAGCAGGTGAACACCATCTCGGTGTGCAACACCTGCCCCAGCTGGACGCCATTAGGGGGACGGAAAACATTGCACAAGGATGTGGCAATATCTTTAGCCATGCTATTTTTGTAATACCTCTTTCATGTGAAATAAATCTTGGAGTGGAGGTATAGAGGAAGACCACATGATGGAAGGTGGGTGTACATGGTGGAATAAGTGAAAAATGGCTGTAGAAGAGAAAGATTTTGTGCTAATGTTTCCTATAGCGCCCCCTTTTGAATAATAGAGCACTGCAGTGATGACATATTATTCTTACATGCTCATCATAATAATCTTAAAAGGAGTAGTTCACCTCAAAATGAAAATTTGCTCACCCCCCATCTCATCCAAGATTTTTCTCCACATAATGGACTTCAATGGCAACCAACGGGTTGAAGGTCCAAATCAATACAGTTTCAAAGGGCTTCAGAGGGCGCTGCACGATCCCAGCCGAGGAATAGGGTTTATCTAGCGAAACCATCGGCCATTTTCAAAAAAAATTAACATTATATACTTTTTAACCACAAATGCTTGACTTTGGTGTTGTGCTTCTTCATGACGTATGACGCCATCACATTGGAAAAGTCTCGTCCGTGGAAATATCGACCCAGTGCCGAAAAACTCCCTCTCATGTTCTTCTCCAACTTTAGAATTGTCCGACATTGTTGTTTTACCTTTATTTTTGTAAAGGTTGTTTGATTTAGTCTTTGTGACCTTTCCGACATGATGGCGTCATACGTCGCGTAGAAGCACAATACCGAAGTCGAGCATTTGTGGTTAAAAAGTATATGATTTTTCTTTTTTTTTGAAAATGACTGATGGTTTTCCGCTTTGAAACTGCATTGATTTGGACCTTCAGCCCCGTTGGTTGCAATTGAAAACCATTATGTGGAGAACAATCATTTCATGAATTTTAAAGTCAAAATACAAATCGCCAGAAGCAAAAAGCTAAACGTAGGTTATAAATTAACTACTCCACAGTCGCATGACTTCAGAGTCACCATCACTAAGCTTCCAACCACTCTTTCAGTCTTTATTTAAAAACATTTACCCTGACATTTTGATTTAGAATAGTTTGCAAGAGCTTGATTATAAACACAATGGGTGCGTTTACATGGATCACTGTAATCGGTTTAAAAGTCCAATCCGAATGAAAATGCTCCATATAAACACCTCAATCGGAATAAAAATGGCCAAACTGAATGAAATTGTAATCGGTTTGAGAGGGGTGGGATAAACCTTTTCATGAACCGATCAAACAAAAAATTCCACCATGTAAACGACCTGATCCGATTACTTTGAGTGTACGTCTTTATGTGACGTGATATACAGCGCGCGCGCCTCCACAACTGAAGAGTGCGCGCCGCGCTCACACACCAGGCTAATGTTGACAAGAGAGGAAAGTTCATTTTTCTGAGGTATTAAACTTTTTTATTTCGTAACAAGTTATGAACATAATGTTGGAATAATGACAGACATAGGTTGGCTACAGCATGTCATCTTGACAGCGTTTGTCCTAGGCTTCAACTGCGCCTGACAGAATATTTTTTTTTCTGAGGTAATTCTTACACTTTACAACAAACAATAAATAGCTTTTATAAAACTACAAGTCCTGGTGGCCGTCGAGAGTTGGCATATGCAATGGGGAACATTCAAGTTGCTGGAGAGGACGTGTCGATATTTCTCTCTGTTTCTCGTAGCCTAAGTTATATATAAAAAAGTTAAAATGTACTGCTTCAAATTGGTTAAGTAACATTACCCACGGTCTACTTTAATTACTTTTGTTAATATTTATAGTCTACCTCTGTGATTATGGTATTTTCCTTAATCATCTGAAATAACATTATTTAGTTATATAGAGTTTAGTATTAGTATCTACTAGTAATGATGCGGGCACGTCTTGGAGGCTTTCATTCATGTTTCACCATAGCCTATACTATGTTTTTATTAATAATTTGGGTGCATTTTTTTGTGTCATCATTCAAAGCTGTTGAAATAGCCATTGTATAGGACATAAATTAGGTTAAACTACTGCATGTCCGCCCACAGAAAAATAAATATAAAAATTACCAACACAACTATTGATCCACGAACGTTGGAGTTATTATAAATGGCAACGTTACGAATCTGATGCGGCAGACAAACTGTGTGCGCATGTCACAAAATGATTCCGATTGAAAGCATCAGCACATGTAAAGGCCAAATCGGTTTAGATAACGTCTCATGTAAACAGTCCTCCGAATCTTTCAATCGGAATGATTTTAATCGGAATGACAAAAAAGTGCGTATGTAAACGTGGCTAGTGAGGATGTGAAAGCGGACTAGAGAGTAGATGAGTTAGATGTGATGATGATTAATGTCACCGACATTATTGCTGATGTCATTGCTGATGTCATACATGAAAATATCTTGAGCTTGTGTTCACCACAACCTATTTCAGGCATTTCATCAAAAAACGACTTTGGAATGCTGGAACCAGAAGTGCTAAGTGCTAAAACTCATTCCTGGGGTTTGGCCTACAAAAAATGCATCATCCCTGCAACATTCTATATGAAATCAAGCTTATGTAGCTAGAATGTTGTCTGTTTTTTAATTCCCTGGGAATTGAACCCTTGACCTTCCATGATCTGCCTTTTGAGCTACAAGAACGCTTCAAGCAATTCCCTATCTTACATCAACACTGCATAGTGAAAAGGTAGTAAAACAACCAGCAACTAAACATATAATCCCCATACTCGAGCCTTCCAAGTAGGCATCGCTTTACAATTCCTTTACAGGAAGCTTTCCTGATCTCTCGGGTGTCAGATTCAGAAATCACGGATTACGCAAACGATGCGGTGCTTGTCCCCATGGGCACCGACAGATCAATTCAACTGAGAGCAATATCATTAACTCTGGGCAATAAGAAGAAATTAAGAGGTTTAAAATAGCGCTTAATTCATTGATTCATTGCCCATAAAAGCATCTTTCACAAAATGAAAGGCAGTCACCGACAGCAGGGGGGGTGTACAGTCGTGAAGTCATCTACATTGCAGTAATTAGAAATCCGCCTTGTCACAGCAACCCAGAGTATTAAGCTCCAACCCAAAACACCACCCAGATGTTCATCCAGTCATTACTGTAGAGGTTCGGGGAAGGGGGGGACTACATATGACCCCATAATTCAACCCGTACTGCACCGCCACAGCCCGTCGGAAGGTGTTTTCCAATCTTTTGTTAATTTGTCATGCCTTCTTCCAGTTTAATTAAAAGTAACACATGGAAGGCAATGTGAGACGCGGGTATTAACATGATGACCGATAATGTGCGCCGCCAAATAGGCCCTGGCTTTCATTTAGAAGAAGAAAAAAAGAATCAGTAGTCTCGGTAGGCTACACGTAACGCCATGGCTTAGCCTTAATCCCCCCTGTCAGTCATAAGAACGTATTTTCCTAATTGCCTTTCAAGTTATGCGAAATTAGCACCTACGCAAGTCAAATTATGATGCTATGGTGAGAACAAAAGAGCGCATGGTGCTGCCACAGACCCGCTCAAGGACTCATTAATTCCAGCGTGGTAGAAGAGGTACTCATAGACGACGGAATGAGAGCTCCGGGGCACAATGTGGGAGATCTCAAGGGAAGAAAACCTCCAGGTTTCAGAGCCTCTCCGGTGACGGCACCTCTGGGGGCGAGGGGCTGGAAACACTGTTATTCCATCCAATTCAAGGCAGCGGCGATGTCATTAGCCCCGCTTGTATAGACGTTCGTCTTGTTTATGGACTTGGAGATACAAACCCATGCATTGTTAAACATTTGATTCGGCACGCACGTCGCAGGGGGTTCAAACAGACATTTATCGGCCAAACAACAGCATGCTGACTTTCTCTGGAAGGCCAGATTGATCATGACAGATTGAGATGTGAGGTCGGACAGCCGGGCTAATCAGCTTACAGAGCTTGCGCATACAGGAGGACCTTTTCAGCAAATTTTGTGGGCCGGTTGAAATTATGATGCGTTTGTTCAAGTTTCAAGAGGATAAGCTGACATTTCAAACTGGGTTCGCAAGCATTGAATAAGGCTCTGGTAATTATAACCAGTGATATTGTAGTTTTGTTCCAAACCGATTTGCCTAATGCATGTGATTCACTCATTCACGGATTTCTTTTTATGCAAAAATGATACCAAGACACTTTTTGTAATAAGCCTGGAAACAAAACTCTCACAAACTTATTCTAATTAAACATCAACATGAACAAAGGACATTTCTGTCCATTTGAGGTCCAATGTTTGCCTCTGAACTCAAAACATCTGGAGTCTAAATTCACTTCAACTTTTTTTCCCAGGAACTTTTTCTCCCCCAGACCTGCTACTGTCTGCGTTTCCACTGCGGTCTAAAGTACCGTGAAGATTAGGCAAATTAGGCCGGGGACGTGGGACTGCGCGCGGCTGCTCCTCCCAGTCAGCGATGGACAGTTATCATTTTTGTGCGACACTGTCTGCAACAATAACAAGTATGGAGGAGATTCAAGCAGCGCTGCTTTTGCTGGTTATGTATTGGTTTACTAAAGAGGTAATTAACAAAACGGCGGAAAAGAGACGAGCACGCTGGATGTCCTCCTCCTCATGTATGCTCAATAAAGCCTGGACCTCGTCGTCGGTCCAGCGGTCGTATTTTGTATTGAACTCCATTGTTGCAAACAAAATATTTACTGAACGCAAAAGACTTTTCAAAATGGCGGTTGAAAGAAAATGCTGCGTGAGCTCAACCAATCAGCATGTTCAGCGTCCTAGTACCAACCCCCGAAAGTTCCTGAACTTTGAAAAAGTACTACCTCGCGAGCAAGGACTTTCGGACGGGGAAATATTTATATTTAGACCCTGGTTCCTGTAGTCGAAACACACCGAGTACCACCCCAAATTTCCTAGTTCCTGGGGAAAGTTCTTGCGGTGGAAACGCGGCTTATTCTGCCTTCCTCCAAATTTGATTCGAAAATTCTGAAAAATGAAAGAGAGTGAGCCCCTTTTTTAGTTGCATGACAACCACGAGCATAAATTAATTATTATATGCATGTCATGTAAAAATAGAAGGCAGACAATCACAGTTTGATGGGCACATATAGTTTAGGGCCATTCACATCTACCTCTATTCTTGCTGATCCTTGGAGCGATCGCACCCCTCTCTCTCTCTCTCTCTCTCTCTCTCTCTCTCAGTCTACTTATCATGCTTTACAGCTCAGCATCCCATCATCATCCCCATGGCAACAACTTCAGCTGCTTATCCTAATCACTTGAAGTTAACCTTGATATGAAAACGTTCCCATGGGACTACTCACGCCATTGTGTCAGCTTCTGAAGGAAAGCTCTTCCAATAATAACCATAAAAGACATCACTGGCAGAATGTGAGAGGGAGAGAGGCCAGTGGATGAATGGGGGAGAGAGAGAGACACTCAAAAGTCGCAGCACTTAAGAGAAGGCCAGAACATTACAGAAAAGGCTATAAGATCATATGTATGTGTGTGAGGGCTGCTGTCCAAGGTGCTGAAACCTGGCTCCACACATATAATGGCATTAAAGCTGCTGCAAGAGATTGTTCTGCAGTATTAAACATAAAATATATAATACTTGTCAGATAATCATTTAAATATGTGTCTTGAGAGGTCACTATTTTTTTAACCCTCTATGGTACAGTGTTGCCTCCAGGCAACATAGTCTGTTTTAGTATATTTTTAATAAAATTAAACACCAGTTTATTGTTTAAACCTATCTCAGGGAAGAAGAACTCAAATACTAATCAATGAAAGTAAAACAAAAATGGTCACATGACCCACAGGGGTCCATTTTTTGTCCTGTTTCAGCACATGTGCACAGGTCACATGATTTCTCCAATGAAAAGTGCATTTCCGTCCAGTTAATCACCCACAAAAAAAGTCACCTCCACTGGTAAGTAAAGAAGTATTTTCAAGAACTTTACATTATATATCATCAAATGTTTTAGAGTAAATAACAAAAAACTGTGCCTCAAGGCAACATTGTAATGGAATCGCATAAGGCCATACCAGACACACTGGGTTGGATACAAATATAGTACATTTGTAAGGAAAAGAGTTAGAATTATCTAAATATATTTGCATTTTTGCATGATTTTGTAATGCACGTATAGGAATAGTAATTCATATACTATAACTGCACATATTATGATCGGCACATTTTCTATAGCACTTAAAAAAAGGTATAAAACACAACTGCCTGTTGATGAGGGTGAGGAGTCATGTGATGAGGAAGATGAGGTCATTGTGACAATCCGGCAGGGAGAGATCGAAGATGAAGATGAGGATGAAGATGGATATGATAACTTGATATGATAACGTGATGGTTTTGATAATACTTGTGTTTCACGGAGGTACAATGATGCTTGAGAGCAACAGCTGAATTTGAAATGTTACTTTTTATTAAATATGAAATTTGTAATATAAACTGGATAAATGTGTTTGTTCAGGTGTCTGGTTAAAGAAATTGATGCTTTTAATAAATATATTTCTTTTTTCTACATGGAAATGTCAAATGTTTCAATTTGTCCGTTGTGGTACAATGTTGCCTTAAGGCAACAAACTTTAAAAAAATGAATAAATAAAAGAATTACAAAAAAAATTATTTATATTGTTATAGTGTCCTATTTTATGCAGGGAAAACGCCACAAATAATTTTTTCCTCATTGAAATCATATTGCAAGACTAAAGAACAAATCGAAATAAAACACTGTTGCGGTGCCTATATGCCTACATGATGATTTCCATGTCATTGTGCCAATGTGTGTGTGTGTGTGTGTGTATGTATATACACACACACACAAGAAAATCATTAATCATACATGAAAACATGAAAATCTTTAATTGGCTTATCAGTACCCGCTAGAATTGGCGCATCCCTAGTACTTCCACATTATACACCACATCAAAAGGAAAAGCTTGGAAACAGCTCAAGCAAAACTCGAATTTACACCAGAACAACAAAAACTATTCCTTGAATATTCACAGAAAGACATTCACCCAGAGGTGACCAGATAACAGGAGCTGAATTAATTAACGCTCTGATTGAACAACCTGAGAGGTTTTGTGTTTGCCGGAGTCAGCATGCGCTGCTTCATCTCGCCTGCTGGTTCAAGGGCCCGAATCGGTGAAGTTAATAACTTTGACGAGTCAATTAATCCACTGTGAAGGTGTGCGGCGCCTCTTATGTAAAAGCTTACAACTCTGGCTCTGAATTAGTGACCTTCTGTGAAATCCGCCCGTGTTTTCACAACCACTGAACGCAATCCGTCTCATGTGTTGCTACGGTGTCAAATGAATGTCTTCCTCTACTCTCGCTCTCTCTTTTCAGTGTCCCTCAATCTCGCGGGCAGCAAACGATTGCAAATGCAAAACAAGACATCTCCTTAGCACTTAATGTATCAGCGTTAGGCGCCATGATCCATGAAAGATGTCACAGGCACAATGTTCCTTTAAAGACCCTCATTAGCCATTTTCCTCTGAGGCTTTGACACTATCAATTATTATTAGCTGAGTAAACAGCGTGCTAATAATGATCAAGTGCATTTCTCGCATGCAATGAAAAGAACGGAACTTCAAACATGTCAGTGTGGAACATTTCAAATGTGTAAATTCACACTCAGAGAGTCCAACTGCCAGTAAAAATTGCTTAAAAGGCATTTTCGGCTTTCCCCATTATCTCGGCTTGTCTTTTTTCCCTTTTATAGACCATGTAATGTTACAAAATTTCAACTTAATGCATTCATCAGATAGCCGCTATTGCCTTCAGCCAAATGGGACGGCTGGAAGGCTTGGAAGTGGAGGGCTGGAGTGGAACATTGGGGAGAAAAAAGAAAAAAAAAACCTTCAGTCAAATAGGGAAAAAATATTAACATTGGACTTAATGCTTGAGTGCATTGGAATATTGCTTTGTAGTTTATGGGGGTGTTTTGTCAGGGGTCACCGAACACGTTTAAAAATCACCACTGGGAGAAGATTAGCCCGGATGGAAAAAGATTGAGGTAACCTGGCCCCGTTTTTATGTGGCCCTGAGGCGGCGGCCCAGCTAATTATGAGTGACCCAGAGTGCAGAGGGAGTTCTGCTCACCTCACCCTTTCCTCCATTAAAACCAATGATGCAAAGCCTGGATGGATTTAGATACACAAACACTCTACAGAGACCAAAGCCGGTGACTATGTGTATATTACCTTACAATGTAAAGAGAACGATAATGAAAACATGCTCTTAACCTGAGCCTCACAAAGTTTTACAAGGCAGGAAGTGACATCGCAATGAAGGATATTAACTTTGCAGAAAGTACATTAGACTTGTTCGACTTGAAGCAGTGCATGCTGGTTAGAAATGTTGTCCCACTTGAGACGGGTGAGAGCGATTCGAGAGTAGACGTCACAGCTTCTCAAGCGCGGCTGCGCTAGCTCTGATGACAACACAGCTGTCCCACGATTGGCCAGATTCACTACGACAACGATCACGTGGGTTATTCTGACACCTTCAGTTCCACTAATGCTCACAAATCTGCATTTTATAACAGTAAAAGCTCTTTTCACGTAGTCGCGATGTGATATTGTGTCATGTTTATCAAAATAAAACTGATAGAAAAAAAATCGAACAAATTGTAGACACTTCGGGAGTTTGTAATTTGTCATCTGATTAGTTGAATTCGACAGGATTTCTGAGAAACTTGAAAGCCAGTAAGCAAACTCAGAACACCAGGAGCTGAATAACACCTTATAATTGTGTCCAGGATCTTTTTTTTGTTTTTTTGTATGGGCACAATCCACTCAGATTAATCTGCGATATGACTTTTGTCAGGTTTGCTTATTGTAATCAATATTTGCCTCTCTACTGTACTGCAATGAACAGTCTCCCAATTATACAACAACAAAGGTGTTCTCTGACATGTTTCCTGAGAACAGTTATTGATCTAACTTTGTAGAATCATTCAGAAAAGCATGACCGTCACTTTAGCATTTTCAGTGAAACATTTTGCTCACTGACTCTTTGAGCACTAGTTAAAACTCTCCTTAATAGATGTGTTGGTTCGTTTCTAAATCAGTTTCTTCTTTTGAGAATCAATGTGTATTAAATCACTGGGGAAACTGTCACACTTTTTATACACTCACAGAAATATTTCACCCAAAATTTAAGATTTATGTAATTTTATTAAATGACAAATTCCCATTTATATTTTTTTCATAATTTTAACACAAATCTACCAAATAAACTTTACACAATTTATTTTCATTAGGATAATAAAACCTATTTATTTAAAATACATAAAGTTTATTGTATAAATTGCATAATAATTAAGAGAACTAAATCAGGATAATTAAAAAAGTTAAATAACATTTATTTGAATCATGTTAAATGTATATTCATGGCAGAGTTAGTTTTTATGCATTTACATCTATTTGATTTTATTTAAAAACTCATATTTTTAAAATCTATATATTAAAAGTAAATAAACTCTAAAAGATTTAATCAATTTTACAATTTATTTAATGCAATTAGTTAATAAATACTAACATTGTTTGAATAATAAGAGTTATAAAACAAACAAGATTCTGTTATTTAAAGTTTATGTGATTGGTTTTCATCAAAGTTATGAAAAAAAATCCATTTGGGAAACAGGAAACGACGTCACTTTCGCTGGACACAAGCCCTCGAGATATTGTGGGAATCCGTCACACACATCCCACTGAGCAAAGGCGTACGTTGAAAAGACGTCCACTGAGGAGCCAGAATGAAAGTTTTTATGACGTCTGTTTTTGACGTGTTCTGCACGTCCGATATAGACGTTCATGGAACCTCAGGGTTAAAAACTAGTTCAAATTATGGACATATTTTCCATTTGTAATTGCAAAGCAACTCACAGACAGTGTGTGTTTGTCCAGAAATCATGAAAATAAAAGAAACTTAGCTCAAACCTTTAGACACTTTAGACAACTTAGCATCTGTAATTCACACATCTTTGGATCGTGAGAGAATCGTGGGATTCAATCCAGGATCTTCTTGCTGTGAGGAGACAGTGTTTCCCACTGAGACACTGGAGCTGCCCTTAATCACAGACATAAGACACACTTTGACTATTTCTGTCAGACGTCTACTGAAGCTCTTACTGAGAATTAACAGAGCTTTAGAGGTTGATATTTATGTTTCACTTGAAGTCACCATTGTGGTGGGAAGTGTTTGCTGTAGTTGGGCTCTTGGTCCCCGTATTTGTGTGAGCTTTTCTTTGGCTGCTGTAACTGTGTGTGAGAAACACAATAGTTATGGCTGAGAAAGCAAAGATAAAGTGACTTCAGGTGTTGTCAGCTCCTTGTTGATGACTAAATCATCAGAAGTCTAGAATCTGATGTTGTGCTTTTGAGTTTTATGTTCTTGTTTGGCAAATAATAATTTGTTTATATACTATAACCTTGTGAATCCACTGTATCGGGGCTAATAGCAATAAACAAATCACTCATATTGAAAGATGATAAAACAGCATGTGCACATTGTTTTGAGAAAATATTTCTCATAGTCACACACAGACATCAAGATTTTGCATATGATTCACAACAACGGTGACAATCAAGCATGAGTTTTGAGTTTTGTACTTTGAAGCTACCCATCATGCATTGCAGCATGAAGTTTTTTTTTAATGATTGTCACCGTTGTTGTGAATCATATGCAAAATCTTGATGTCTGTGTGTGACTATGAGAAATATTTTCTCAAAACAATGTGCACATTTTGTTTTATCATCTTTCAGGATAAGTGATTATTTTATTGCTATTAGTCCCGAAACAGTGGATTCACAAGGTTATAGTATATAAACAAATGATTTGCCAAACAAGAACATAAAACTCGAAAGCACAACATCAGATTCTAGACTTCTGATGATTTAGTCATCAACAAGGAGCTGACAACACCTGAAGTCACTTTATCTTTGCTTTCTCAGCCATAACTATTGTGTTTCTCACACACAGTTACAGCAGCCAAAGAAAAGCTCACACAAATACGGGGACCAAGAGCCCAACTACAGCAAACGCTTCCCACCACAATGGTGACTTCAAATGAAACATAAACATCAACATCTAAAGCTCTGTTAATTCTCAGTAAGAGCTTCTGTAGACGTCTGACAGAAATAGTCAAAGTGTGTCTTATGTCTGTGATTAAGGGCAGCACCAGTGTCTCAGTGGGAAACACTGTCTCCTCACAGCAAGAAGATCCTGGATTGAATCCCACGATTCTCTCACGATCCAAAGATGTGTGAATTACAGATGCTAAGTTGTCTAAAGTGTCTAAAGGTGTGAGCTAAGTTTCTTTTATTTTCATGATTTCTGGACAAACACACACTGTCTGTGAGTTGCTTTGCAATTACAAATGGAAAATATGTCCATAATTTGAACTAGTTTTTAACCTTGAGGTTCCATGAACGTCTATATCGGACGTGCAGAACACGTCAAAAACAGACGTCATAAAAACTTTCATTCTGGCTCCTCAGTGGACGTCTTTTCAACGTACGCCTTTGCTCAGTGGGATGTGTGTGACGGATTCCCACAATATCTCGAGGGCTTGTGTCCAGCGAAAGTGACGTCGTTTCCTGTTTCCCAAATGGATTTTTTTTCATAACTTTGATGAAAACCAATCACATAAACTTTAAATAACAGAATCTTGTTTGTTTTATAACTCTTATTATTCAAACAATGTTAGTATTTATTAACTAATTGCATTAAATAAATTGTAAAATTGATTAAATCTTTTAGAGTTTATTTACTTTTAATGTATAGATTTTAAAAATATGAGTTTTTAAATAAAATCAAATAGATGTAAATGCATAAAAACTAACTCTGCCATGAATATACATTTAACATGATTCAAATAAATGTTATTTAACTTTTTTAATTATCCTGATTTAGTTCTCTTAATTATTATGCAATTTATACAATAAACTTTATGTATTTTAAATAAATAGATTTTATTATCCTAATGAAAATAAATTGTGTAAAGTTTATTTGGTAGATTTGTGTTAAAATTATGAAAAAAATATAAATGGGAATTTGTCATTTAATAAAATTACATAAATCTTAAATTTTGGGTGAAATATTTCTGTGAGTGTAGAGAATATTTCTCAGGGTAGGTTTATTTCTGTGTAGGGATATATCTTAATGTCTTAGCTACAACACAAACATTTCTACTGTTTTTTCTGCAGGAGAAACAAAAAGCGTATTGTTGACTAAAACATGATTAAAAATCAAAAGCATGAATTGAACGTTATAGTTTTTGTTAACTGAAATAAGGCAAAAATCTAATATAAATATTAGATTAAAAAACCATAAAAATGTTAAGTTAATGTTTCCTTACAACTTAACGTTTCATTTGCAACTACCTAAAATGAATAAGCTGAAGAAGTACAATAAATACAAATTAAAAACTAATATAGGCTAAACGGCAAAAGCACATACAATTACTAAAACTTAAAACTAAAATGACAATGAAAACAGACTATAAAAAAATGCAAAATACTAATAAATACTATAATAGTATATAAATAACTCTAAAATAACACTGAATACAAGTGGACTTTAGACATTTTAGATTTTGTTTTTAGCAAAACCTAAATGGTAAAACATTTATCATTCACAAAATTAATATAAAAAATATTTAACTATAGTTTAGGCTATTAGTTATTCAGACTATTAAGCATTAAACAAGGGACATCATTCACTACCCTCCTCCTCATTATTACATATTTTTTTATTTAGACATCAACCTTCTTAGTATTCCTCAATCAATCCATTATAAACAATATAACAAGACAAAAAATTATAAAAGAATGCCTGTTTTCCCCTTCATTTTTTGCAAGAATTGTATAGGGTCGCTATCGACCCGAGGTGTGTAACAGTGTAAGTATATTTATTCAGCACAACAATAATGGAATCTTTGATGACTGAATAAGTGCAATCCACCTTTATTCCACAAGGTGGCAATGTCTGATACACACTGATGAAGTGACGTTTCACTCAAAGTCACCGCAGGAAGAAAACAAAAGAATAGGAAGAATCATCAGCAACACTTGAAATGACTTTGAACACAATCAAACATTACTGTCACTTGATGGTGGATCTGGTGAAGAGGCTGTCCAGCGATAAAATATTGATTTTGAAGATGTTGAAAATGATAAAATATGCGTGAGACGGTGAATATGAGGCAGATGCTGAATGTACTGTGAAATGAGCTCTGACGAGGACTGTGATGATGGTATAAAACATCTGCTCAAACTGAACCCTTCCAAGCTCCAAACGATAACAAAATATGCTTTATTTTATTCCTCTTTAATTGTTACTCTAATAACAGGAGAGTTTTATATTATCGCGACAGGAAGGGATCCATCATGTTAGATATAGACCCGGGTCACTAAAGACCTGAATATGTAAGAATGATTGGCCAAACATTCATACATTTAAGGGTTAACTCTTATTTTAAACTGAAATATAACGTGTTAAAACTTCCACAGTCAACACCTAGCTCTGGTTTTCCCTCTTATTGCTTTAAAACAATCAAATATTTCATTTCTAAAATGCCATTCTTAAAAATAGTTTTGCCCTTCTGAAATCAGATGCAGTGCAGTCGAGAAAAAATGTCCCGTCGTTGCAGAGTCCATAAAGCCGTGGATTAAACACCCACTTAAACGGTGGCGTAGAACAAGCGGTTTTAATCCTGTTTCCGTAACACCCACTCCACTGTGCTGAAATCCTGCCAAGACTTTACAAAACCGCAGGGTCAAAACAGTAGCAGACACCCTCTTTCGGTTTCCCTGCGTCCTGCTGTTCAACGTCATATAATCATCAAAAACAAAAGGTGGCATTAAGTGTAATGTTATATAGCCCAAACCACAGGGTAGTTTCAAACAAGAATGAATAAACACAGCAGGCAGAGCCATGGGCCTTTGAATGCACTTTACCTGATTTGGCACAAGGATCAACTAAATCCATGTCCCATTTATGTAATGAATCACAATTTGAGATTATTCATCAAAAGCAACAAACACGCAAGGTTCATTTAGTAGTCGCAGGGGAAAACAATGCGCAAACACAAATATATGACACATTAGGAGTTAGGACTGGCCAAGCTACAAAGAAAATTGGTCGTGCATGAGGTCTCAGAGTATTGCGACTTCTCTGTAGTCGAGAAAGAAGCAATAAAAAGTAATGAAAGAATGGCAATACGAATGTAATAAGAACCAGAAATATGAGTCAGCCAGCCCTGCGGGTGCTGACCTGCTTTCCTCCTCAGTAAAACAGAGGGCAGGGGACAAATCATCAATAATATATACAAACAGTCCATTTCGCCAAAGAGACTGCAGCACTTCCAGACTGCGAACAAGGTTTCATTAAAGTCCCTCGCTCTGACCTCCACTGCTCAAGTTCGGCCCGACAAGGAGACATGAAGAACATCCATATGTGCCACAACGTTCAAGTTACTTTCCGTTTATGTCATTGAAAACTGATACGTGTCCTTAACTACTTTGTAGTTACATCAAAAAATAAATATAATGTATTTATTGTGTTCATATTGTATTGCAAAACACTTTTGCTGCTATTGAGAGGGGACACGGGTAAGATTAGGGACAGGTTTGGTGGTATGGGTAGGTTTAAGGTTGGGTTAAGTTGTAAAGGAAGGGTCAATATATTTCAAAAAATCATTTATAGACACTATATAACTATATAAACTATAGCTACTAGTATTGCAGTAGGCCTATAGTTTAACGGAGAGACCAGAAACAGATCAGACAGAGTGACGATAACACGCCTTAAAGGGTCAACAGAGCTGTTAACATATCAGCGTACAGTCTGAGTCAATGTGTCACACATACACACACACACACACACACACACACACAAACACACACAGTGTGAAGCATGGCCTGAAGAGTTAGTGGAGACAGGCTGGGTTGTGTTAGTGGACTTTTCTTGGCTAATATGTATTGTGACACTCTCAATATCTACGCGTGTGTGTGTGTTTTGGCACTGCTCTAGACAGCGTGTTCTGGTGGACAGGTGGTCACATTTGTGGTGTTTAAACATTCAAGCATGTATGAGAATGTGTGGTGTACTGCAGACAGATGGTACATTTACACTTATGTAACCATGTGTGCATGTGCGTGTGGGAATGAACAATGTTATCGGAGCCTTAAAAGAAAGCAATGTAAGACAGGAGTGGAAAATATACATTTATACATGTAAATGAATACTGTGTTATGATTTCAGTAACACTGGAGGTCTATTCTTGCAGTCTTCTGTACATCTACAGAGCAAAAGGTATTCTGCGATTTTACACCACTTTCCAGTACATGATGACTGCAGTGTCTTAGCTCTGACATCCTGCTCTGTGTGTGTGTGTGTTTGTGTGTGTGTGTGTGTTTGTGTGTGTGTGTGTGTGTGTGTGTGTGTGTGTGTGTGTGTGTGTGTGTGTGTGAGTTCTGGCATATGTGATTTATGGGGACACAAATGTGCATAATGACAAGGTTATTACAATGTAAAAACTTCCTGTGTTCTCGTTTCATGTCTGTCTGTCTATCATTTATTTTTTCTTATCTGCGTGTCTATCATTTGTGTTTATCACTGTTTTTCATATTTATTTTTCATATCGCTGTCTGCCTGTCTTTTTATCATTTGTCTATCCTTTAATTTTCATCTATCTATCTATCTATCTATCTATCTATCTATCTATCTATCTATCTATCTATCTATCTATCTATCTATCTATCTATCTATCTATCTATCTATCTATCTATCTATCTATCTATCTATCTATCTATCTATCTATCTATCTATCTATCTATCCATAGATCCCTGTCTGTCTGTCTGTCTGTCTGTCTGTCTGTCTGTCTGTCTGTCTGTCTGTCTGTCTGTCTGTCTGTCTGTCTGTCTGTCTGTCTATCTATCTATCTATCTATCTATCTATCTATCCATAGATCCCTGTCTGTCTGTCTGTCTGTCTGTCTGTCTGTCTGTCTGTCTGTCTGTCTGTCTGTCTGTCTGTCTGTCTATCTATCTATCTATCTATCTATCTATCTATCTATCTATTAGGGATGCCACAATTCTCAATATAATATTGAACCGTTCGGTACGGCATTCATGGTTCAATACGCGCTTGTGAATTGCGTTTTTTTCGGTTTCGCATTTAATTAATAATTTTTCTACAAATTCTATAATTTGCCTCCATCCCAATACTGAACAACGCGACATACGTTCATATCACACGTCAGTGGTAGAGTTATACTCACGGAACACTATAGTTATTCACTATCATGAAAGTTCATTATTTGCATGCGTTTTAAAGCCTTGTCGGTTTCATTCGCGTGCGCGGTTTTAACATGCGCTTTTCAGAGCGCGCGCACTAAAAGCCTGTCAAACACGTGAATACTGAACTAAGTAGTCTTCTTACTGCGCTAATACTGTCAAATACACACAAGGTTAACATAAACACAGTCGGTTATGTCTAAAGTGAAAGTAAAATCGCAATCGTGTCTGTATATTGGATGTGTAGAGGTCTTAAACTGACAGCAGCGCAGCCAGTAAACACACGGTCCTTAAAGGGACAGTTCACCTATAAAATGATGTCATTATTTACTCACTCTAATATTGTTTCAAACCTGTATTCATTTCTCGATCACAGAATTTTCAGTTTTGAGTGAAATATCCCTTTAATGTTAATACAACAACAAAAGACAAAGAGAAAAATCCCCCATGGAGCAACTATATATAGACTATTGTTTTAAGCAGGCTATTAATACATAAAGAACTGTCACTTTTATGTACAGAAATACACTGCCGCCCCAAAAAAGTATTTGGACACTTAATACACAACGTAAGAAAGTTATCTCTTTACAAATGTCAAACAAAGCATCATTTATTTTAATGAATCTTGGCAAATGTACACTTTTCAACCAAAACGTCTAAAAATGCCTTTGTCAGGCTAAAAATAATAGATGTGCTGTTCATAATTAAGACAAAGCTATTTGGGTACGTTTTAGCAGTCAACAAATGTTTAAGTGTGACTTAAGTGTTAATACATTTTGGGGTCACTAAATGCTCTTTTTCTTCATGCATGACTCATTCTCTCTCTCTAAGACACACGGGTCGCTCAAAATGCTCCAGGTGACGTTCTCATCTCACATCCTTTTAGATTATCTGCTCATCAATAATGCACAAGCCTTTATTCCTCTGAATCTGAGGTCCTATATCACCATCACCATGTGTTCTCACCTCATACAGAGTGAGAGAAAAAAAAGAAGAAAAAAAAAATCACCCCTCCATTCACACTCCAACATTCTAAGATCCATTTTTCCTCCCTTACACTCATTTATTTTACTCCTTCCATTTATCCATATAGTAATCTGCCCTTCGGTGCATGACAAGATAAATCGTAGCGCTTCTGTTACTCGGCACAGAGAAGCAATAAAAAAGTTTGCAGATGTAACCTGCTTGAATGCTTGGCCAGAAGTTTGAAAGTTCTGGAAGAGACACAAAAAGGAACATGTCTAGCCTCATTATGTTTGAAGAACTATGAGGTTAGCTCTGCATCATATGAGAGCCTAACACATTTCCAGTGGTCTCATGTACTTTTGACTATATAAGTCTGATCTAAATTTTAGCTTATTCTAGTGAACAAACACCAATTTAAACAGCCATTGAAAATGTTAACAACCATAGTTGTCCGTTTACAATTGTCTAATTTGAGTTACTCTAAAAATATTGATACCTTTTCATTGATTTCAAGGGCTTGAACCTTACACACTTCAGATGGGATGGATGGATATAGTGTAAGGATGGATGGATGGATGAAAGACAGATGGATGTAGTGGATGGATGGATGGATGATGGATATAGTGTAAGGATGGATGGATGATTGACAGATGATGCAGCGTAAGGATGGATGGATGATGGACAAATTAATTGCGTAAGGATGGATATAATGGATGGAGAGATGGATGTAGTTGGTGATGGTGAATGGATGATAGACGGATGAATGGATGATGGACGGATGTTTGTAGCATAAGGATCGATGTATATAGTGGATGGATGGATGGACGTAGTGTAAGGATGGATGGATGGATATAGTGTGAGGATGGATGGATGGATGAAGGACGGATGGATGTAGTGGGTGGATGGATGGATAATGGATATAGTGTAAGGATGGATGGATGATAGACAGATGATGTAGCGTAAGGATAAATGGATGGATGATGGACAAATGATGTAGCGTAAGGATGGATGGAAGGATATAGTGGATGGACAGAGGAATGTAGTGGATGAATGGATGATAGACAGATGGATGTAGTGGATGGATGGATGATCGACGGATGAATGGATGATGGACGGATGTATGTAGCATAAGGATGGATATATATATTGGATGGATGGATGGACAGATGTAGTGTAAGGATGGATGGATATAGTGTACGGATGGATGGATGATGGATGGATGGATATAGTGGATGGATATAGTGTAAGAATGGATGGATGGATATAGGGTAAGAATGGATGGATGAATATAGTGGATGGATGAATATAGTAGATTGATGGATGGATGGATATAGTGGATGGACAGAGGGATGTAGTGGATGAATGGATGATAGACAGATGGATGTAGTGGATGGATGGATGATCGACGGATGAATGGATGATGGACGGATGTATGTAGCATACGGATGGATGGATATATTGGATGGATGGATGGACGTAGTGTAAGGATGGATGGATGGATATAGTGTGAGGATGGATGGATGAATGAAGGACGGATGGATGTAGTGGGTGGATGGATGGATAATGGATATAGTGTAAGGATGGATGGATGATAGACAGATGATGTAGCGTAAGGATAAATGGATGGATGATGGACAAATGATGTAGCGTAAGGATGGATGGAAGGATATAGTGGATGGACAGAGGGATGTAGTGGATGAATGGATGATAGACAGATGGATGTAGTGGATGGATGGATGATCGACGGATGAATGGATGATGGACGGATGTATGTAGCATAACAATGGATATATATATTGGATGGATGGATGGATGGACAGATGTAGTGTAAGGATGGATGGATATAGTGTACAGATGGATGGATGATGGATGGATGGATGGATATAGTGGATGGATATAGTGTAAGAATGGATGGATGGATATAGGGTAAGAATGGATGGATGAATATAGTGGATGGATGAATATAGTAGATTGATGGATGGATGGATATAGTGGATGGACAGAGGGATGTAGTGGATGAATGGATGATAGACAGATGGATGTAGTGGATGGATGGATGATCGACGGATGAATGGATGATGGACGGATGTATGTAGCATAAGGATGGATATATATATTGGATGGATGGATGGACAGATGTAGTGTAAGGATGGATGGATATAGTGTACGGATGGATGGATGATGGATGGATGGATATAGTGAAAAAATGGATATAGTGGATGGATGGATATAGTGGATGGATATAGTGTAAGAATGGATGGATGGATATAGGGTAAGAATGGATGGATGAATATAGTGGATGGATGAATATAGTAGATTGATGGATGGATGGATATAGTGGATGGACAGAGGGATGTAGTGGATGAATGGATGATAGACAGATGGATGTAGTGGATGGATGGATGATCGACGGATGAATGGATGATGGACGGATGTATGTAGCATAAGGATGGATGGATATATTGGATGGATGGATGGACAGACGTAGCGTAAGGATGGATGGATATAGTGTAAGGATGGATGGATGATGGATGTAGTGTAAGGATGGATAGATGGATATAGTGGATGGATGGATGATGGATGGATGGATATAGTGAAATAATGGATATAGTGGATGGATATAGTGTAAGAATGGATGGATGGATATAGGGTAAGAATGGATGGATAGATAAAGTGTAAGAATGGATGGATATAGTGGATGGATGAATGATATAGTGGATGGATATAGTGTAAGGATGGATGGATGGATATAGTGGATTGATGGATGGATATAGTGTAAGAATGGATGGATGGATAAAGTGTAAGAATGGATGGATAGATAAAGTGTAAGAATGGATGGATGGATAAAGTGTAAGAATGGATGGATAGATAAAGTGTAAGAATGGATGGATGGATAGATGGATTGATTGATGGATGGATATAGTGTAAGAATTGATGGATATAGTGGATGGATGAATGGATATAGTGGATGGATATAGTGTAAGGATGGATGGATGAATATAGTGGATGGATTGATGGATGGATGGATAAAGTGTAAGAATGGATGGCAATACATTATACATTATACAATACATTGCAAATAAATTAATTACAAAAATGAATCAATTACAAAAATAAATAAATAAATAAAACAAACAAATAAACAAGTAAACAAACAAACACTGACTGTCGGTCCAGCCAGCCACAGATTGTAGTTTGCTTTGGAAAAAAATATCTTGCACTCCAAAGATGAGGTTAGACATTCAATAACAGTGAAGAATGAACTGATAATGCTAAACAATATACATCAATATCTGCTAACCTCCTGCCTTTAGAATGTGTAGATAAGAGAACGTGTGTCAAACTCAACATCGTTCTGAAACACATAAAGCAATATGATGAACAGTGTGAGTGACTGTATATAACCGCAGGTGGCCTGACCTCTCTTTTCTAATAAATTCACTCCCGGTTCCCCAAGTGAGCCCAAACCTCTCGAAACAACATATCCTCAAGCACTGTTCTGAGACCAGAGCCCTCCCTTAATGTTTAACACCTGCCGTTATGAGTGAAACAGTAAACTGCTCTCAGATCAGTATTTCCGGGCGTTTTCTCTGGGGCGCTGGTATCCATCAGTGGCCGGGTGATATATAGAGGTAATATAAAGTTCATTCACAGCACAGTGGCCTGCTGTTTTTCTCTGTTTGTGCCCCTGTCAGCAACCGCAACACACGCAAGAAACTCCACCCTCTAAAGTGAACGTCTGACCAAGACACCCATATAGGCAAGGTCTCCAAGTGCTTTCTACACGAGCTTTGCAGTCTCAACACATTTAACTGTCAATCACTTATTCAGAAAAGAGAAATTATTGGATCGTGATCGTTTAGCCATGATATTATTGGTTAATATTCATTGTTAGTTAGCTCATGTTAGTTAAAGGCACAATATGTAAGATCTTTGAATTAAAATATCCACTTGAACAATGTTATATATTTTGTTGACTTGTGTACTTAAATTATCCCAATTGTTTCCTAGAATGTTTGAATCCAGAAAAAATAAGCAATTTTAACCAGGACACGGACCGTGTCCATCGCCTATCAATGACATCATACCCACGTTACCCTCAATTACCCCTAATTTTAACAACGGCAAAAAACAATGTTCATAGTTCTGATCTCGTAACATAATATAACGTATTCATAATCATAATATAATTACTTTCGATTGACATCAAAGTGTATATGCTTAATAGCTCTGTTTGACAAATGTGTATTGGGGGTCCCTGCTCCATGTCTCTATCGCCTAAGGGGCCCTTGCCCTGAAAAACGTTGAAGACCCCTGGCCTACATAAATCATTACACATGGTGATTTTTGTTAGACATGTACACATAACCCGTACATATCAAACGATCTGTTACAAAGCAATAGTGACACAGTAAAAACTTTTTTTTTAGACACATAATCCTGTCGGATCCCATATAGAAGCATCGTTTTTTAATTTCAGGCTCCCTGCAAATCCAATGCAGCTACTGTGTTTTTTTCCAGAACCTGGCACAGCACAACATTTTGCACTCTTCAAAGGTATGCTTATCGCTTAGTTGTTAGCTGTTATTTACCTGTCGAGCTCGGATCAGTAGGCGGGGCTACTGAACTTTATGGTTCATGATGTCACCAACCCGGGACGAAGCTTGTTGTAGTCCCTACCAGCCATTTGTTGTAGTCCTTACAAATCAATTTCTGTAAAAGAAAATATCTCCCTTCGCATTGAACTTCGAGCGTCGTGACTTTGCAGATGTTGTTTATGCTCGACCAGCAACATTACACACTAACTAAAGTTTAAAAAGTCGTAATCAACCACCCCTTTAACAAATTAATACAATAAATAAGTGATAAATAGACAAAATTACATAAAATAAACACAAATTAAATAAAAAAATAAAGTGCATTCTAAGAAAAGTCTGTAAAAATAGGGCCCAATGTACTGAAGGAATGCACTTATATGAAGGATTTTTTTCTAACTGATGTTTTACAGGTGATTTTACCGTATTTTTAGTTATTGCATTGTGTTTTAACCATAGACTGTAAAATAATATGGATGTAGTGTCCGTGAAGTCACCCGTAGGTTTCTGAAGAGCATTTCTGAAGTCTAAAACCTGGCCGTCGCCATTTTGGCAGCGCATCAACGCGTGTCGCTCTCGGATAACTAAAAATGGGCAAAGAGGCGGGACGTGGGCGGAGCTGAGGTGCCTGGTTGCTGAAACCACGCCCACCTAGCTCGCCCATAGTGGCAAACCACCTGTCACTCAAGTGGCCACGCCTTTAATTAAGAACTTTAAGGCTTAAATTATAATGTGAATGAAATAAAAAATATTCACACCGCACAGTTGTCATGAAGGGCAAAATTAGTAGCCTGGATGCCGGCCGAATTTACCCCCGCCCACAACATTTGAATTCGGGAAATTCGGTCTGGACTTGATCCGTTGTGGAGCAACTATGCCCGAACCAGAGCTTTTCGGACCAATGAAATTGTCAGGGCGGGCTTTATACGATGATGGACAGATGATCAACAGTAACGTAAGCATTCACGTCACCAAAGAGCGCTTGGGTTAAATTTGTTTTAATCCTAAACGGAGAACTTATATATATGCAGAACTTATAAATAACTCGTATATGCATTCACCTTTACTATTTCTTTCAGTTGGTAAGTACTCTGTGTATCCTTAAATAATTTTTTAGAACACCAGCAAAGATCGTTTACACCATAGACTGTAAAAAAATATGGACGTAGTGTCCGTGACGTCACCCATAGGATTCTGAAGAGCAGTTTTGAAGCGTAAAGTAGGGTCGAGTTGGCCGTTGCCATCTTTGCAGCGCGTCACTCCCGGATAACAGAACATCGGCAAAGAGGCGGGACGTGGGTGAGAGCTGAGGTGATGCGATGACTAACAGACAGCAGATAAAGGGCTATCCACCTGTCACTCAAAGTGGCCACGCCCTTAATTATGCAGAACTTTAAGGCTTTATATAATGTAAACGAATGAGTTATAAAAAAATTTACCCCCCTCACAGTTGTCATGAAGGGCAAAATTAGCCATGTAGACCAAAACCACAATTTATACCAGGCTGTAAACATGTTTTTTTCTGCTGTAAAGTTGGACATTTTAACATGGGGCTCAATGAGATTCTGCTCCCTAGTGGCCAGTCGATGAATTGCAGTTTAAGTCACTTCCATATTGGCTTCAAGAGAAACTGGAGGAGGTTGCCGCTTGGTTTACACTCATCTTCTTCTTCTACTTCTTCCAGCGTGCGTGCAGTTGAGTTCTGTTGACGACTATGCGTCGCTCTGTTGCTCTGATTGGTTGTAGGTCTATCCAATCGAGGTCCTGGTTCAGTTGAGACACGCCCCATAATCACAGCCCAATGGAGCAGTATCAGACTCATATTCTGACTAGAATTGAGAATGACGATGTCATGCTACACAATTAGCTGTATAGACCAAAACCACTTTTTGTACCAGGCTGTAAACATGTTTTTTTTCCTGCTGTAAAGCTGGGCATTTTAACATGGGGGAGAAACAGAATTGACTCCCTTTTGGAGCCTGTCTCTAGTGGTCAGCCGATGAATTGCAGTTTAAGACACTTCCGTGTTGGTTTCAAGAGAGACTGCGAGGAGGTTGCCGCTTGGTTTTACCAGATAATGTCTTGGCAGACAATTACCAGACAGACAGACAGTAGCATCTACAGAACCAACAAGGTAACCGCTGAATATAACCAGCCACCCCTGATCACTTGTTACCCGGGCCGTGACCCTGGCACTGCTAAGCATGTTCTTCCAGTCCAGAACTACACATTTTACTATGGCGTGTCAAATGCATTTAGTAAACATTATTCTGTATCCTATAACTGCATCCTGTTGGTCTGCTAATACAACACACTTACACATTTCCTGAAAGCTAATGTGCTCTGGGGAACTGTAGAAAATGGTTTCACAGTCCTCCATGTTTCATCAATGGTTGTGTAAACACGCAAGAGCCAATTTGTGTGCGGTGGGCATGTGTGAAAGCGAGAGATTCGGGTGAGAATGTGTGTATGAAACGTGTGAATGTGTGCAACTCTTAGGGAAGGGAAAAACAGAGCGGGGCAGATGTTTATGAGCATTGCTAATGCACGAAATGTGCCTGGAGTGACAATTGTTTTAACGGTTTCTAGCAATTGTCGAAGAGGTCAAGGAGTGAATGAGCGATGAAGAGGAGGTGGAAGCAAAGCATAGGACACAAATAAAAGAAGATGCGTTGGAAAGAAATGTCTTAACCGGGCTGAAATCTCACTTTATTCGTATTTATGAGCTAACTGTAATTCTTCTGTACCGCAGTAACATCACTGGAAAGCACATTTATGGTTTAGGGGAAATTATTATCTCAGAACTCGCAGCTAAACATATTCAAATGCCCCCAAATATATTTGACATCTCAAAATGGGGAAATGTAGCGAAACGGTTTCAGCAAACCTTTCTAAGGTTTTGGCTGCCTGTCAATAAAACAATGCATTTCCTGTCCTCTGATTTTCCATGGGCACATCAGGCAGCTGTATAACAATAATCCAACAAAAGCCCAGGGAAACAGCGAGGCTAATTGCTGAATTTGCATAGGTAATCAGAGTTTTGAAACGAACCTAACTAATTGTCGAAATTGCATTCAAAGGTTCCGGCTATTGTCAATAGTGGTACGTTCATTAGTGGCACCCACAATTAATGCAATCAACAGTAAGTGTGTGCTAGGAATAATTAACGAGATGTCCCTCCATAGCTGATCTCGACAAGTAAACATCTCTGAAAACAAATAAAAAAAAGATATGAAAGATTGTCTTTTGAAGCCACATATTGAGATGTGAAGTTCCTGAAGGCCCACAGAGGTAAACTTTAAGCCTGCTTGGGATCTTTTGGTTCTTGAGAAGTTTCATTCAAAAGTTCTGTGTATAGTCAAAAGTAATACATTCATTAGTGGCAACCACAATGAATGCAATCATATGTACCAAGAATCATTAACAAGATTGCACCTCGTTCCTGTTCTCAATTATGCCTAAAATGTAAGAAGTGAAAGATTTTGGAGACCACACATTTACCCCTTTTCCGCCAGAATGAACCGGGTGCTAGCTTCGGAGTTGGTTCGACTGACGAGCCTTCTAAGAACCGGTTTGCCTTTCCACGTGCTAGAGAGCCACCACAGAGCCAGGTCTTACGTCACTTTATACATCTCATCTTTCTCAGCAACGCTAGCGAGGCAGCGGGAAGCACAAACACACCAGGCTTATTCGAGATGCAACGGCGCTGCGCGGACGATCTGCGCATAATATCCAAATACTGCATGAGCGATTCAAAATCATAAGGAGTTGTATGCTCTCGTTGTACTCGTTGTCATGCGGCGATCGGTCGAACAAGCCTTCCATCAACAATGGGGAACGTTGGGTTACTATTGATGCTCATGGCTTTGCGATCATACATCAGTATCAAAACACAGCGAATCCAACTCATTCGTGCAACTCGCCGTGATTTGTGTAGATGGAGATTACAATCGAGCCGCTATTGGGTGCTATTTCAAAAATGGCGGTCACAAGTTTGTGTTTGTCTTGTTGGTCACGGTGACCCAGCCCCCAGCCCCTGACACAAGCGGTTCTTACTTCTAGACCAGCAATGTTTTGGTGCTACTTAAGAACCACTTTTCCTGGTTCGGACCTGGTGCTTTGGGTGTGGAAAGACAAAGAACCGATTTGAAATGAGGCTTTATTCAGAACTGAACTGTTGATGAAACCGAATTTGAGGCAGGTATAAGAATGCCGAATTGTAATTTAAATTAAAATAAAAAGAATTAACATTAATTGAAATTTAAAGAAATTCAATCATTTTTTATATGAGCAAAGTTTGACAAAAAAGCCAAGTTTGTCCAAAACTATCTTTTATCACTGAAATTTAAAGAAATTTTAAAGAAAAATTTGTCAAAGAAATATCTTTAAAAAAAAAAAAAAACGTTCAATAAAGTCTTTTTGGTTGTGACTTTTTATAAATATTTGATATACTATAAATGCAGCATTGCGGATGATGAAATGACCAATTGAATGATAGAACAACCGACCGGCCAACCAAGTGATAGAATGACCGACAGAACAACCGACCGAATGAATGACCAACAGAACAACCGATCAAAATAAAGACCAACCAATCGAAAGAAAGACCAACCGAACGGGACCAACCGACCAGTCAAAGGAACGACTGACCGATCAGGAAAAAAAAAAAAACTGACTGAAAGAATAACCAAACGAACGATCAGATGAATGACAGACCGAACGACAGACTGATCGAAAGAACAACGGACCAAATGACAGACCGTTAGAAAGAACGACGGACTGAACGTCAGACCGATCAAAAGAATGATGGACCAAATAACAGATCTGAAAGAACGACTGACCTAATGAACAATCAAAAAGTGAACAACTTACAATCAAATGACAAAGAACTGACCGAACGATCGATCAAAAGAATGACAGACAGATAGATGTGATAGACAACAATGTGAGCAGATAAAAAAACGACTAACACAAAGAGAAACTAGAGAATAGAGGATGCCTTCAAGGAGACTAAGGCCAATTGTTGGGGAAAAGAACAGGAAAAAAAATGAAAGACCTACACATGAACAGAAGAAAATTAAGCTGTGGGGCTCGTGAACCCAATAACATTCAAACTAATCCATGAAAAGTGTGCAAGGCTGCGCAAACAGACACTCAATCACACACACAATGCCGAAATGCCATCCCTGATAATCGCTCACTTGTGCCACCTCACATATCACTCCTTATTTGCAATTAAAGAGTTGATGACAATCACTTCAGAGGCGCTCTAATTCAGCAGCTGTCTCCGTACAACACACCAGCATTTAGCGGCTGATGAGTCGGCTGCCTTATCTGTGTGTGTTCTCCAGATGAAAGCCGCGTTCCTCTACCCCCCACCCACCATGTTTGTTTGTTCCTTGTTTATCGACTGGCATCCGATCCGCGCACGCCAAAGTTGAAACTGTCGAGGTTCAAACAAAATGCCTTCGCCGCTAATTACCCGCAATTCTTCATCTCCACCGGTCGATTCTTCTCCCCCCTGCTTAAACATGCATGTATTTGCATAATAACGAGAATTGTCCCATTGCGGTTCGTGCTGAGCAGGCTGCCCTATTTCCGGGGTTTGTTAGAAAGCGGTTCGCAGAGGATGCAGGTACACCTCTAGGGGGCATCGCTCTAGGGTACATGCACGCAACGGCGTTACGCTGAGGGCTAAATGTGGACGCCCCTGGAGAGGGAAGAGTGTCGCGTCAACACACATCAAACGTGTCTCCCACTGCAAGATAAATGAGCAGTCATGTTTGAGGCTTCACACACACACACACACACACATTATATGTTAAAGGGGCATAATTAAGGGATTATTTTTATTTCAGTGCATATGCAAACAAATACTACAAAATACTAAAAATTAAACGATCTCCTAAGAGCATAAATCAATAAATTGATGGATGGATTTTGAGAATGATGTTATGTTTTGATAATCTTACAATAGGCAGTTTACAAAAAGGCAGTTGTAACATTAAATGGTTAATGTAATATTTTGAGAAAAAGATGAGAATACAATCATAGCATTGCAAAATTATGCCTCTTTTTAAATAGTGTTCTTTCTTTTCAAAAATACTTCTAATTCATGCAATATTTTGGCTTTTTTCGCCTATATATATTCTTAATCTCTTTCTATTATTTTATATTTTAAATGGCATGTTTTGTATATATATATATATATACATATATATATATATATATATATATATATATATATATATATATATATATATATATATATATATATATATATATATATATATATATATAGAGAGAGAGATTTTTGTTCCTGGCGGGCAATAAAAATGGTCTTCAGAAAATGCTAAATGTAGTTCTGACATAGTGTTTCCAAAGGCGTGTATCAGCTTAGTAAAATTAAACATCAGTTTCTTGATTTGAAACATTTCTCTTGCTCAAGACATCACTAGGAAAGAAAAAAAGCTATGTTGGTGCTTTTTGAAGTCTGTCTGAATGATTACAGAATGATTAAATACATCTAATGAAAGAGCAAACTGAAGAGATTCTCAGAACCTGGTGTCAAAAGCTTGAGCTTCTCAAAAGCCTTTTTATTTTCAGTGCCTGAAGATTAGGAATGAGGGATGATGGGAAATATTCTAGCAAATTCAAATGACCACATCAATGACATGCCAGCCACGGTGTAAAATTTACCGACTTTCTCCTTCCAAAGAGATTCTCACAGATGGTTATGACCAGTGTTGGGGAGTAACTATAGTTACATGTAACGGCGTTACGTAATTGAATTACTAAATAAATGTAACTATAATCCGTTACAGTCAGTCACTGAGAAAAATGTGTAATTAAATTACAGTTTATGAAAATGCTAACGATTACAAAGGGATACATTTGAAAATGTTATGTAAAAAGATAGGATATGTTACAGTATGTGATCGCGCTATCATTCATTCAAGGGCTATTAATCCATTCAAGCGCAATAAAATAACTTAAATCGGTTCTGGTGTGTGTCTATCTGATTGATAGACACACACACACCAGTGATGCGCGGGTTGATCCAAAATGAGCGGGTGCCCGCGGCCACCCGCGGTTACCCGCGGTTACGAGTCATCCAAAAATATTTTTAATGATATTCGGGTCACGGTCGGTCGGATCGTCAATAAATCCTTATTTACCTTTTGAATGTTGAGCGTTATTAACTTTTGAATAAATGCTGACGCGGGACAAAATGCCCGATTTCCCAAAACGTTGAACTGAGCAATGCCATTGTACCATTTTAATAGGCTACTTTTAAACGCATTTAAAGTCAGTTTTATGTATTTTCTGAGAGGGGGCGGGATTTTTGTTGGGAAAGTCGGGGGAGAGACGCACACTTCGATTAGACTGGATAAACACATGCAGCATCTTAATTGTTAAGAAAATTAAACGAAATAAATGAATAAATCAAGCCTGTATTACATAACACTAGGCTATATCATACAGCATTCAGAAAAATAACAGTTTGCGCTCCTAAGGGCTTTCACACTTTTCCAAATGTTTTCCAAATGTGGGCTGATGAATTCTTCAAGCCGGGTCGAAACATAAACATCGCGTTCATCAATAATATGCATCTGGAGCTGAAATGGAAAATGATGGGCCGCCGCAAGAACTTCCTGCTCTCGCTGCTGCACCTCTGAGCGCACCACGTCAGGGCCTGAAACATTTTCTCAATGGCCCAATGAGCTACGATGAGCATTTACTACTTTTAAAAAATGCGGGTCAGGAAGCGGGTCGGGTACAATATTTTCTTCTTTTTTTTTTGCGGTCCGAGTTGCGGGCGGGTTAGTTGAAAACGTCGGTCGGGTGCGGGTTGTTTATACATTGACCCGCGCATCACTGACACACACACACACACGCGCAACAGTCAGCGCGCGGACGCATTGAGTTCTTCGCATTGTCGCGCGTGAACGGATAATAACACACTGAAATATGACAAAATGTCCGCTTTATCGCCTATCCTCATAAGCACAGTGTTAAATTAGTTAAAAAAAGTCTTAAATGACCATAAAGGGCTGTGAAAAAAAGAAAAAAAAAGATGCGTGTTACATCCGAGCCATGTGCGGCAGCTCTTAAAGTGACAGCTGCCATTAATGTTATAATCAAAGCACAAAAGACAAAGAGAAAATCACTCACTGCTCTTGACTGAACTGGTGTAGCTTTAATACAGATTATATTTAATGTATACTCTATGCAGTGAAGACTATGAAGTGTTTGATAATGTATTCATTTTCTCTATTATGTCCTACCTGTTAGATAAAATATAGGCTACTGTCACAATGTTGTTTCAACATTCATTTGGAGATTAAATGTAAAAAATGATTACAATATACACATAAAAAACTATATTGTTTGGTGTGATTAATTGTGTTTAATTACATAAAAACTGTTTGTATGTAATTAGGTTTTTTTAATAGATTGACAGAACTAGTTGAATAATATTAATTTATTGCTTCGCCTGTTTTTGATGTACACAATGCCTCCTGCCATTTAAAGGTGCTGTATGTAAGTTTTTCACTTTGCTAAAGCATAAAAAACCATAATATGCTTGCAGATATGTAGGAAACATGCTAAATTCACCTACTTGTTTCTCAGAAAAGCAACGCTACAGCCAGTTATTCTACTTTGAAATGTGTGTTCCGTGTTGGAATGTCTGTTTTTGTTTTGATCTGTGCGAAACCGCACGCTGCCAGTTTACCCGATAGTATTTCAACACCACAGGTTGCCAGTTGGCGGAAACACAGCGTATTGCTGCCATGGAAGCCAGCAAACAAACTGGGTCAGAGATCGCAGATTCTACCCAACCTAAAAAGCCTCAGCATCATCCATTAAAAAATCTCTATGAACGAGAGCATATTAAAACACGGATAAATCAACTTATCAACTTATAGTGTGGCTTTCATTTTCATCGCTCCTGTTGCGTCTCCTCAAGCTGGCAACCCGCGTGAGCGTCGAGTCTGAGGAGGAGGGGGCGGGGGAAACAACGGTCTCCAATATTTTGAATTTGGACTGCAGTACCCATTTCAACTAGGCAATCATGCATACCACACCTTTAACGTCCATTTAGTAAAGTGATGCTATTCTGATGCTTTTGATTGGTTCTTGCAGCGCACCACATTTGTCAATTATATTAATCCACATTCCTGCTGAAAGCTTTAGGCTTCAACCTGTGTGAGACGTGCAACATGGCGATAAAAATGTGTTGGAAATGTAAAAAAAAAAATCATCCAGAAATCAGAAAATGGGGCAAATATAACAGTTCAGTGCAATGTTTATCAACTATTAAACTATTATGTGGTGGCTGTGCTTTAAAATTAAATTATTATAATCTTAATTCAATTGATTGAAAGGATTTTGAAAGACTGACAGTAATCAGTATTGAGTAGGCTATTAACTTGTACTGGTATCCGAGATGGATATGCTTACCATTTAGTAAGTAATAAAAACTATAATAACAGTTTAATGTGGATTGAAATATGCATGCACTGTGATTGTGGTTATATAAATCTGCATAAAAACACAATAAGACAGAAAGGTGTATTAAAGAGAATAAAGGATTGACTGCAAGTTCTATCACACTGTAAGATTTAGCCAATTCCAAACAGAGGACAAGAAAACGGACAAGGCCAAAACAAAATACGGGTGGTTATAAAAGTGAATGGAAACAGAGGCCTTGAGCTCTGCCACATCAATGGCTTTCACATCAGTCAGAGCAGAGCCGTTCTGCTAGGAGGACGGATCACAGCAGAAGCACATTTTACAGCATCTCAGCTCTGAAGTCAGTGACAGTCTGATAATGCAGACCCTCATCATGCTCAAAACCTCATTATCTGACTTTTCCAATACACATCTGGCTGACAGGCTACATTCATGTGACAGTAGCATACAGGGGACTGTTCTTTCATATTTTAAGAGGTAAAAATGTCTGTTCATACGTTCTGTTCACACGACTCTTATAAGTGAGACTGACAACATAAATAAAGAAATAAAGAAATAAAGAAAGAAAGAAAAAAATGAGGAAATAAAAAATATAAAAAAAAATAAGAGAAAAGATAAAATATAAAACCAGACAAAACCAGAAACAAACAAAACAAAAACCAAGACCAACAAAAAAACATTGTGGTTATAAAAGTTATTTAAAAATAAGATAAAAAAATAAAAGACAAAACAAAAAACAAGACAAAACCAGACAAGACAAGACAAAACAAAAACCAAAGCCAACAAAAAACATTGTGGTTATAAAAGAATGAGTTACAAAAAAATAAGAGAAAAAAAAAAGACAAAACAAAACCAAACAAGACAAAACAAAACAAAACAAAAACCAAGGCCAACAAAAATCATGGCAGTTATAAAAGAATAAATTACACAAAAATAAGAGGGAAAAAAAAGACAAAACAGAACAGAACAAAACAAAAACCAAGGCCAACAAAAATCATGGCAGTTATAAAAGAATAAATTACACAAAAATAAGAGGGAAAAAAAAGACAAAACAGAACAGAACAAAACAAAAACCAAGGCCAACAAAAAACATGGCAGTTATAAAATAATAAGTTATAAAAAAATGAGAGAAATGCATAAAAGACAAAACTAAACTAAAGACAAAACCAGACAAAACAAAACAAAACAAAAACCAAGGCCAACAAAAAACATGGTGGTTATAAAGGAATAAATTACACAAAAATAAGAGGGAAAAAAGACAAAACAAAACCAAGGCCAACAAAAAACATGCCGGTTATAAAAGAATACGTAAAAAAAATAAGAGAAAAAAATAAAAGACAAAACAAAACAAAACAAAGACCAAGGCCAACAAAAAACATGGTGGTTATAAAGGAATAAATTACACAAAAATAAGAGAGAAAAAAAAGACAAAACAAAACAAAAATCAAAAGACAAAACTAGACAAAACAAAACAAAACCAAGGCCAACAAAAAAATTATATAAAAGAATAATTATCAAAAATAAGAGAAAAAAAATAAAAGAAAGCAAAAATCAAAACAAAAAAAACGAGGCCAACACAAAACATGGTGGTTATTAAAAAAATAAGAGACAAAGCAAAAAACAAACAAGACAAAACCAGAAAAAAAAAAAAAAAAAAAAAAAAAAACAGACAAAACAAAACTGCTCGGGTTATGTATATAACCCTTGTTCCCTGAGAAGGGGAACGAGCACTGCATCCCGACGCCACACCTCGGCGCGCCTGGAGCGCATGCTTCAGAGCAATTACTACCGCCATTACGTTCCAGCTCCCCTTTTATACTTCCGGGTATGCCGTCACAATGACGTCATCACGCACGCCAATCGGATTGGCCTAGTTGGCATTCTGGTTTCAGATTCGCTGATGCTAAGGGAGCATCCCCAAAGCGTCGTCCCGATGCAGTGCGAGTTCCCTCGAAAGGGAACCAAGGCCAACACAAACATGGCAGTTATAAAAGTCCTTGAACTCTGCCACATCAATGGCTTTCACAACCAAAATAAAATGCTGTTTGCAAAAGGGTGTATCAGATAAGCAGAATTAAACATAACACTTTATTTTCAAACAACTAAAAATAAATAAATAACTTTGGACTGCGTGGCATATTTGCACTACATATGAAGTGCTTTAGTTGTGTATCAGTAAAATATCACCGCTTGATTGTAGTTCTCTCAAAATAGAGTGAGGACTCATAACTTACGCTTATTTGCGCTACATGCAACTTTTTAAGCACATACTGTGTTGTAAAGCTGCTATTATTGGTATAGCAGATGTCTACAATGCTAAGTGGGATTCTGATGTTTGTCATTGCCAATTTTAAAAGGCACGCATTCAAACTAAAGCACTGTTTGGAGGTCGTTTGGATAAGTGTCTGCTTAAATGTAAATAGCTATTGGTTAATAAGTGCAATTGCTTTACAAGTTTATTCAAGAAGGATTTTACAGCTCTTACTGACACCATGGAAATCTGGAATACATTCATCTAAACTACAAATACAACCCTTTAAACAAAAACTAGATGTGTGCAGTACTTCATACTATTAAAAGCAACAGTTAAATGTGTTCTGATGTTTCATTTTTGAGTGAACTATGACCTCAAAACACCCAGACATCTGCTGTCTGACAAATGTTCTCATTAACTTGCTGATACCAGAGAAGTGAACTAAACGAAAGGTTATGAAAGAGCATAACCATCCATTTCCTTCATGACATTAGCTGACTTCATTCACATTACAGCTCTGAAAAGAACCTTTAAGCTGAAGTGCTAAACTCCATTAATGCAAAAGTAAATGAATAATTAGACAGTGCCTGAATTAAAGGAGAACATGTGGGAATTTGGGAGGACGCTGGCAGAATTAATACACGTTACACACTCGCCATTAAAATGCTTTTTGATTAAAACCATGGAACTAGATGAAAAGATAAGGAAGATATATCCCTACATTCCCATCACCACTAATGACAACACATGAATATCTTTGATGGGCCTCCTGGAAAAATCTGCATGTACTCCTTTTTACTTCTTAATTGATAAATAAATCTCAGTAAAATACTCCTTGATGGGAAAAAATTCTTGAAGGCTAACAAAGCTCATTAAAATCTCATTAAGAGATATGAAATTCATGATGCCAAACTAAAAACTTCGGAAATGAATGACTGGTACATTGACGCCTGAGCTATTGCGTTCAAGGGAGGGCTCAGATTTCAGCAAAACGCAGCTTGGGGCTTTATAATATATTTTACTTTTGAACACACATGGTTCTTTGATTGTCATTGCCGATTTTCCCTAAGACCGCATTTAAGGGGGAAAAGAAAAAATCACTTTTTGCCTCCTAGATGGTCCCGAAAGATGAAGACCACAGCTTTTGAGGTGTAATTGCTGTTGCGAAATATTTCCTGTTGGTTTCTTTTGGTGTCTTTATGAAAAAGATCTAGAAAAGCTCTTGAATAAAGAATCTCTGATATGATGCACCAAACATGCAGTTGTGAATTCCAGTCATGAAACCTTCAAATCACTTCCAACAACATGTGATTTTTGTGTCAGCAATTTTGAGAGTAGAGGATATGACAGTAAAACGGGATTCAGAAATGATATGAAATAAGCAAGAAAACAGTGGATGGATGGATGGATGGATGGATGGATGGATGGACGATAGATAGATAGATAGATAGATAGATAGATAGATAGATAGATAGATAGATAGATAGATAGATAGATAGATAGATAGATAGATAGATAGATAGATAGATAGATAGATAGATAGATAGATAGATAGATAGATAGATAGATAGATAGATAGATAGATAGATAGATAGATAGATAGATAGATAGATAGATAGATAGATAGATAGATAGATAGATAGATAGATAGATAGATAGATAGATAGATAGATAGATAGATAGATAGATAGATAGATAGATAGATAGATAGATGGATAATACTAAACGACCCTGAGAAAATGAATGCCGCAATTTATATTATCCCGTTACCATTAAATTTAGCAGAAATAAAGATACATTATAAATAAACACATAAACATAAATACATAAATACAGTGAGTTTATCGTACTGAGCATCTACAATGGCACAAGCACCTGTCAGGTGCACAACCCTTTAACCCGATTTAGTGTCTCTGTTTGTCATCAGATCATTTAAAGCCACTAAACTCAAGCGTGTCGCACAAGTCATGAAAAGTGAAGCCAAAACGTTTCTATCGCCCGCAGGTGGCTGGATGCAGAATAGCTCATAAACCCCCGTCGTCTCCATGTAATCTAATGGGACGTGAGACAAAATGTGCATTTCGCTTTCAAACACAAGCTCTTGTCATATTCTGTGATTGTTTCTGAAGAGCGCGATCCCTCAGGCCGAAAGGAGAACTGTATAGCCAGAGGATACACAAACTACGTTTCTCGTAGATGATTGTACACACAAGTCTGTTATATCGATGCACTGATTGCACACATTGTATTTATGCAGAGACACATTTCAGTACATTCACGTTGTTTCCACACACATTCAGGATAATATTATCTTTCAGTTTTGTGAGAATCAACCTTCAATCTGTTGGTTTTCTTTGCTGGGCATAAATGACAATATATTTTTTTTATCTATTGACAGTCCTAATACATGAATACATACATACACACATACGCTGGCTACAACTATAAAAACTATGTTTTTACCAGCCGCAGAACGCAGTGGGAACCGCTACTCCCCCCCCCCCCCCCCCCCCCCCCCCCCAATGGAACACAGCCAACATTGCCAAAACTACCACCCTCAATCTTTTTTCTGGAACCAAATTCAGAGAATTCTCAGTGTTTCTGCCTCCAGCTGTATCTGGCTCGAGCGTGGCCCTCCAGGCTCAGGAAGAGGTCCGGTCCCACATGCTGGTCCCTCATAGACGGCCCGCTGAAAGGCAGCCATCCCCCCTCTACTCCAGCCTAAAGGCTAATCTAACTATCACCTTCCTCCCAGCACAGCTCCGTTTGGCTCTAATCTCTCAGCCAATGTGCGGCTCCACTGTGAGCTAATACCATTCGACACACTCAAACCACCACACACACACACACACACACACACACACACGCGGATGGGGTAATATGTGCTTGAAGAGGGTGGGGTGGGAGGCAAGCTACTCAAAAACACTGTGAATGAGGAGGATCAAGAATATGAGAGCAGATTAGCCCACTGAGAACATCTACTCATCTAGTCATCCAGATTAACAGGGTAATGATATGTGGGTTTAAGGGGAGATGAATAAATAAAATTAAAAAATAACCAACATTTCCAGATGAAATGATAATAATGAGTTCCAATACATTTCTGCACCTTTTTTTTTTTTTACAGAATCATGACCAAATGTTGAATTCACTCATTTTTGGGATAAATTAAAAGATAAAGACTCATCCAGCTAGCAATCAACAGCGGGACTGGATCAAGAACAAAACAATGTGAATAAATCAGGAAAATAAATAAATATACACCCTTCATTTAAAAACATAAAAATAAAAATAGGCTGCCACAAACATTATTGGAACTCTAAATCAAAGTAAAGCACCGCTGGCTGCATTTCTTTCCACATACACCTACTTTCTCTTGTTGATGTTGTTTTGCGCGCGCCGCTCGAAAGGGAACTGCACCCAGAGGGAATGTTTAGTTCCACTGGTGAGGGCATATTTCGCATAAATATATATTTTTTCCCCCCGAAACTGGGACACTGCTTCTTGGCATGTAGTGATGTGGAAGCGTACAGCTTAGTAAACTAAATTGCTCGGAGTCTTGAACAAAGTGACCTATTCAGGCTCACTCCAACAAGCTTTCTGACAAGGTCATCAGCAGATGACACAAGCTGATAGGAGAGCAGCCCGGGTTGATGGAAACAGGCTCTTGGTCTCTGGGGCTTGCTGGAGCTTAGCCATGATCACATTTAATAATCAGGAGCCGCTCTCCACAAACAGATCCTCAACAGGGACCAGATCAAACCACAGATAAAGGACGAGAGAAAGAATGCAAGGATGGGGACAAAAGAGAGAAAGAGAGAAGCAAGGAACATCTAGATTTTTACTAATTTCCTAAGCAAAAGTCAGTGCAGTTGCCAGGGTGTTGCTATGCTGTTGCTAAGGTGTTCCAGGTGTTTCTTAGCACATTGCTATGTACATGCCGGGGTGTTGCTAGTATTCTGTTTTTAAAGGAATCTGGAGGATTTATAGCATGTTGCTATGCAGTTGCCAGGGTGTTGCTAAGGAGTTCTGAATGGTTCTTAGCACGTTGCTATGTACATGCCAGGGTGTTGTTAGTATGCTGTTGCTAAAGTCTTCTTAGAGAAGCATGTTGCTATGCAGTTGCTAGGGTGTTGGTAATGAGTTCTGAATGGTTCTTAGCCCGTTGCTATGTACATGCCATGGTATTGCTAGTATGCTGTTGCTAAAGGGTTCTGAGGGATTTGTAGCATGTTGCTATGCAGTTGCTAGGGTGTTGCTAGTATGCTGTTGCTAAAGTGTTCTGGGTGATTTATAGCATGTTGCTATGCAGTTGCTATGGTGTTGCTAGTATGCTGTTGCTAAAGTGTTCTGGGTGATTTATAGCATGTTGCTATGCAGTTGCTATGGTGTTGCTAGTATGCTGTTGCTAAAGTGTTCTGGGTGATTTATAACATGTTGCTCTGCAATAATCAGGGTGTTTGCTAAGTTGCTCTGACTCTGAGTGTTCTTAGCACGTTGCTATGAAGAAGCCAGAGAAACTTGATATCAACACTCAGAACATCTTATCAACTTAGCTACCAGGGTGTTGCTACTGTGCTCTGAAAGGTTCTTACTACTTTGCCATGTTGCTCTGCTGTTGCTAAGGTGCTCTGAGTGGTTCTTAGCAGGTTTCTATGCACATGCCAGAGTGTTGCCATGCTGTGGCTAAGGTGTTCTTAGGACAGTTTAATACTTCAGGTTAGATATTTTAAATATGTGCAACAGCAAAAATGATGGTACACTAATAAAAGAAAGACTGGTTACTAACAACATCTAATTGCATAGTTTTGTTCCATATTTATGATATAATTTCCTAATTATCACCACACCTTTTTTTTCTCAAATATATATGATATTATAGGAACAAGTTATGCAGAATAGTCTTCACATGGCGCTGACGTTCAAACCAGAGCCCAAATTTCCTCAAATCTCTCAGCCATTATTCCCATCAACCCATCATTTCCTCCACCCACCACTTCTATATGCCACTCCACCCTTCTATGCCTATCTCCAACACTTCTGAGAGGCAATTATGGATGAATAAAAAACTGTCACCCATGTCATGAAAACAAAAGCGTGACCTCATTATCATGCCAAAAAGTTTTAACGAATCTCATCTGAAACACCATTGCTTGCTCCTAAATGGCATATTTATACTTATAGTGCCGTTTCAGGCAGACAAGAGACTTGAATAGATTTAATATAATGTGAGGCAAAGATGATGAGCTCAAAGCTTTAAACAAAGCTCTACTGACATGACATTATTATAGAAACTGTTTTGTTTTATGCACGATGCCTGCCTACTGACCTTAATTATTGAAAGTATATGCCTAGCCTGATATCTAAAACCAAATGCTTCGATTAAAGGAATAGAAAAGAAAAAGAAAGACAGAAACGAACATGTGTGATGTTGTTCCAAATCGGTATGACTTTCTCTCTTCTGTTGAACGCAAATAAAGAGATTTTAAATATTTCTTGTCCATGCAATTATAACCGGAGAGTTCAAGCTTCAAAAAGCATGTACAAATCATCATAAATCAATCACACAAGCAATTAATATTTGATATGACTCATTTACTGCTGCATGTTCAAAGTATTCCGAAGTCATATAAAAACTTTGTGTGATAAAAAGAAATGTAAGTCATTATTCACTAACAATTTCCCCTCCAGTGAGCTTTTGGACCAAGATCGGGAATGAATCATCCAGAACTGTTTGTGAACAGCATCAAAAGATTGATTGAAAAGATCCAATATAAAAGACTTGGAAATGATAATGGACAGACAGACACTGTATATCAAAGTCTTATGTTAAAATTCACTGTTATCCGAAAAAAAATCGTTGCCATTCTAGAGGTGTGTCCTCACACAGCTCTCTCCCTGAATTGACATGCAGAGCATCATGGGTTCAGCCTGGTCCCTAATGATCCCTGCTCAGCATCTGCCTGCCTCCTCGTCTCTGTCCGGATGGCTGCTGCGCATCAGACCGAGCAGGTCGCATTTGCATTCAGCGGGCAGCGGGTTCCGCTTCAAAGCCATAATGAAGTGTGAAGTGTGACAACATTTAACAGGGAGGCAGGATCAGTTGATCTGCGTCATTTCCAACTCTCACTGACAGGTGACGTTTGGCTTTCATTACGCCTAATGTCCAGGCAGACATGTGAGACAAGAGGTAGCTGGGGAGAGTGATTTGAGCTTCACGCAAGACAAATTCAATTCCAGGTAAGCCCTCTGCATGGGTGAGTGGCATACAAGACACTCTGGGTGTGCAGTTTTTGACAATGGCTGAATGCCAAGCCGTGTTCGAGAGTGTAATGTTTATATATCTCAGTTGCGCAAGGTAGATTCAGAATCAACCATGCTGAGACCCTGGACTGTACATGCCGGATTTAACTCATCTCAACAAAATAAACAGGAAACAAAGCAGGCTATTTTGCTTTCCAAATTACAAAAAGATCCCTTTCCCGGCAATCAAGGCTTATGACAACAGGTGATGTTGCAGGTGAAGTAAAAAAAGAATACAAATAACTATAATATACATACACACACACACACATATATATATATATATATATATATATATATATATATATATATATATATATATATATATATATATATATATATATATATATAGATATTTAAAATAATATAAAAATGACCTGACATGGAACACATGGGCCAGCAGCCATATCACCCTGTAGCCCAAGACTGGTTTCCCACTGAAGCAAAGCAGGGCTGAGCCTGGTCAGTACCTGGATGGGAGACCAACTGGGAAAACTAGGTTTCTGCTGGTAAAGGTGTTAGTGAGGCCAGCAGGTGGCGCTCACCCTGTGGTCTGTGTGGGTCCTAACGCCCCAGTATGGGGACACTATACTGTAACAAGCACCGTCCTTTGGATGAGACGCTAAACCGAGGTCCTGACTCTCTGTGGTCAATAAAAATCCTAGGACGTCCTTCGATAAAGTGTAGGGGTGTAACCCTGGCATCCTGGCCAAATTTGCCCATATATATATATATATATACACACACACACACCGATTGGCTTCATCACTCGGTCTCCTCTCCATCAATCAGCTGGTGTGTGATGGGCGTTCTGGCTCAATATGGCTGCTGTCGCATCATCCACACTGTAAAAAATGCTGGGTTAAAAATAACCCAAGTTGGGTTGAAAATGGACTAACCCAGCAATTGGGTTGTTTTAACCCAGCGATTGGGTTGTTTTAACCCACCGGTTGGGTTAAATGTTTGCTTAAAACAACCACATTGCTAGGTTAAAAAAAAACAATAGCTGGGTTAAAACAACCCAAATGCTGCTGGGTTAAAACAACCCAATTGCTGGGTTAGTCCATTTTCAACCCAACTTGGGTTATTTTAAACCCAGCATTTGGGTTGTTTTAACCCCGCGATTGGGTTGTTTTAACCCAGCGGTTGGGTTAAATGTTTGCTTAAAACAACCCAATTGCTAGGTTAAAAAAAAAACAATCTCTGGGTTAAAACAACCCAAATGCTGCTGTGTTAAAACAACCCAATTGCTGGGTTAGTCCATTTTAAACCCAACTTGGGTTATTTTAAACCCAGCATTTGGGTTGTTTTAACCCAGCGATTGGGTTAAATGTTTGCTTAAGATAACCCAACCGCTGGATTAAAATAACCCAATTGCTTGGTTAAAACAACCCAATTGCTGGGTTAAAACAACCCAAATGCTGGGTTAAAACAACCCATTTGCTGGGTTAGTCCATTTTCAACCCAACTTGGGTTATTTTAAACCCAGCATTTGGTTTTTTTAAACCCAGTGATTGGGTTAAATGTTTGTTTAAAACAACCCAACCTCTGGATTAAAATAACCCAATTGCTGGGTTAAAACAACCCAAATGCTGGGTTAAAACAACCCATTTGCTGGGTTAGTCCATTTTCAACCAACTTGGGTTATTTTAAACCCAGCATTTGGGTTGTTTTAACCCAGCGGTTGGGGATTAAATGTTTGCTTAAAACAACCCAATTGCTGGGTTAAAATAACCCAATCGCTGGGTTAAAACAACCCAATTGCTGGGTTAGTCCATTTTCAACCCATTTTTTAGAGTGCAGGTGGTGCTGCACATTGGTGCTGGTTGAGGAGATTCCCCCCTTCTATGTAAAGAACTTTGAGTACCCAGAAAAGAGCTATATAAATGTAACAAATTATAACAAATTAACACTTAAAATACATTTATGTGACTTCATATGCAATTTTTCAACCTAATCAGCAAACAAAAAAATAAATATAAATAATATAATAATATAATATAATATAATATAATATAATATAATATAATATAATATAATATAATATAATATAATATAATATAATATAATATAATATAATATAATATAATATAATATAATATAATATAATATAATATAATATAATATAATAAATTAATATAATATATGTGCTTGTATATATATGTACATATTAAACCCATATCAGGTCATTTTTATTATATTATATTAATTATATTATATTAATTATATTATATTATATTATATTATATTATATTATATTATATTATATTATATTATATTATATTATATTATATTATATTATATTATATTATATTATATTATATTATATTATATTATATTATATTATATTATATTATAACAAGTAATACTGGTGTGGAACAACATGAGGCTGAAAAAATGCTGACAGAAAATTCAATAATAATTAACTTAATTCAAGAATAATGAGTAATGGGAAAAGCCAAATTCAAACTTATGTGAAAGGGTTAGTTCACCTGAAAAAATTTATGCTGCGTCCGAAATCGAATACTTCCCTACAATATAGTATGCGAGAAACAGTGCGCCGACAGAGTAGTATGTCCGAATTCATAGTATTCGAAAAACAGTAGGGCGAAAAGTACCCGGATGACCTACTACTTCCAGTGAGATTCTGAAGAGCGCATACGATGGACACTTTACTATCCCAAGAGGTCATGGGAGCGGATTTATAAATGGAGGTGAAGGGACGCAACTGACACTGGTAGGTCACATGATCATGACAACATGGAGGACGTATTAAATCCGGATTACATTCATACTACATTTATTCACACCATATTAAGAACATACTTTTTAACAATCGCAAAGTAAGTTCAAAATCAAATGTAGTACCTACTCACATAGTACACGATTTCTGATATATACATCAATGACACTTTTCACAGAGCGCTTACACAGATACACACGGGAGCGTTTGAATGCAGGCGCCTATCAGCCTACCGGTCCGCTGGTCGACGCCTGCTTGTGCTTTCAAACTCTCCCGTGTGTTGATCATTGTACCCAATCACAGACACATCCGATTTCTCAAGCCATCCTATATGACTTTCTTCTATTCTCACCTAAGCTTATACACCTACATCCTACATCATGTGTCGGTCAGAGGTCTCTCTTCGGCCGGAACATGACTCGCATACGGCCGTTACCGGAAGCCAGAGATTATAGTTTACAAAAGTTATAAATATGGATATTTTTCTTACAAAAATGCATGGCTTAGCTTCAGAACGGCCTTTTAAAAACCCCCTGGAGCCATATGGAGTACTTTCATGGTGGATGGATGCGCATTTTTGGGCTTCAAAATCTAAGGTACCATTCGCTCTCATTATAAAGCTTTGAAGAGCCAGGATATTTTTTATTATAAAACCAAATGCGTTTGGTTGAAAGAGGAAAGTCATATACACCTAGGATGGCTTGAGGGGGAGTAAATTATGGGATAATTTTCTTTTTTGGGTGAACTATCCCTTTAACAACAGAAGCACCACAGCTCAAAGTGTCAGAGCACATGTACTAACTGCCAGGGCTCTTACCATTTATTTGAGCTAATCAGAGACAGCAATGGATTTCTCAGCTTGGGCCACCAGAAGAAGAGTTGATGCATTTGCTTAAGGCAGCCGGTGAGAGCCGAGGATCCAGCACTGATCTGCAGTGCCATAAGGAATTCATTAAACTTTTACATCAAGCCCCCCACCTTCTTAACTCTCTCTCTCTCTCTCTCTATCCGTCTCCCTGAGTGATGTCACACTGTAGAGTCCTTCTGTTTAATAACGGACACCCTTCTGTGTCTCCCTATGACCCTGGTCTCATCCGCTCAGCCGGCTCTTAAATTACTCTCCGTAAGCACTCCGTCCACTGTAGAATCATTATGCCATTCGGGACATGAGTGTGAGGGGTAAGTGTGCATGTGTGTTATACAGCCTGTAATTGAAAAAGTGTCATTAAGTGTGTGTCTACTGGCATGTATTTGTGTTCAAGAGTTGAATATTGATGTCAGTATGAGGCTTGGCGTAAATGTATCTGTGCGAGTGTGTGTGTGTGTGTTTTGCTTGTGTGTAGCAGTTAGTCCGCTGTACCCTCTCCTCCTTAGATTACCTCTCATTGCCAGCGGAAAGCTAATCACAGGTCTGTTGGAGTCAGCATCCTGGGAGCATTTCAAGGGGAACAATCCCTGACCTGCACACTTCAGCTGATTCTGCCCATGTGAGAACGCGCACACACATCACAGCCGAGATGAACGGACACCAGTGGAAACGTCTTCCTGCTAACACTATGCAAACCAGAATGAAACATGTTTGGATAAATCATAGAACAATGCTGCATAGCATTATACAGCAATCAAGTGCAATTAAGGAAACAATAAGTCAAGAGATAAGTCTGCGAGTTGCCCTAGTTTTACCATAGTTTCACCTAGCAACATACAGTACTGTGAAAAAGTCTTACACCGTGTCCTAACTAGACAAGATGCAATAAGATTCCAGCGTCAAGCAATGCGCTGTCCACACCAGACATGAGGCGACTACGAGATGTGACAAAATCAATCAAAAACCACAGCCAATCAGAACTGCGTGCTCTCGAGGCAAGTAGGCTATGGCATCAGAGATTAATCTTGACGGCACTCGCAAGGAAACGGAAAAGTACATAATCGAATTCACAAATATTACACCATTTAAACATTACTAAAATACATACTGAGTTACTAAAACAATCTTTGTCATAGAATATACTTGTTCACAGTTTGAACGTTCTTGTTTCCATTTGTTTAATTTCAATATCTGATCTTAATTTTCCATTGTTGCTTTTAGTACGACTACATTACAAAGCTGGGAGAACTAAAATATATTCAAAGTCACATTACACGCTTTTAACGTTAAATAATGAAGCACATAAACATTACCTGAGATTATCAATGTTTTGTGTTGTTGTTCCAGCCGCGGCGTCGTAGAAACAGAAATTGTTTCTAAATTAGAATCATCGCGTGTCGCCGCCGCATCTGGTTAGGACAAAAACTCTAATTGACATGGAAAATATACCTTTATCACGTATCTTGGCGTCACATTGCATGTAGTTAGGAAACGGTGTTAGGTACGTTAGTATTTCCACCAAAAAAAAAACTTTTTTTAAAAAAGTTTTTAAACCAGTGATTTATATCTTTTGCTGTAGTGTGTCAGTAGGAAACATCAGTTTACATTTTGAAACATTCCTTTTGCTGTTAATTGTAATAATTAATTGGATTTGTGCCGGGTGGTTCTTTGCCTCCACGTTGTGCATATGTTTGTTTTTGTGAAATGTGAGGACATTCCATTGGCGTAATGGTTTTTATACCGTACAAACCGTATTTTCTATCCCCTTACACTGCCCCTGCCCCTAAACCTAGCCCTCACAGGAGACTGTGCAGTTCACTTTCTGTGAAAAAAAACTTGTTCTATGTGATTTATAAGCATTTTGAAAAGTGAGGACATGGGGAACGTCCTCATATTTCACCCTCTTTTTGTAATACCTATGTCATACCCATGTCATTATACACATTTGTGTCCTGATATTTCACAAAAACATGCCCACACACACACACACACACACACACACACACACACACACACACACACACACACACACACACACACACACACACACACATAAACACATACATACATGCATACATACATACATACATACATACATACATACAAGGGTCAATGACAAATAAGAAAAATAAGATAATTTTAAGCAAATGAGTTTTGAAATTCATTTTTATGTCCAAAAAAATGTATGATTCATATTGGTTTTATAGCTTTTAAGAAAGCATTAATTCATTAATAAACAAATTTCTGATTTTACCACCCAGAAAATGTCAGGTGGTGCGACCATATACTAATTTAAAATAATATACATATACAATATACAATATACACTCACCTAAAAGATTATTAGGAACACCTGTTAAATTTCTCATTAATGCAATTATCTAATCAACCAATCACATGGCAGTTGCTTCAATGCATTTAGGGGTGTGGTCCTGGTCAAGACAATCTCCTGAACTCCAAACTGAATGTCAGAATGGGAAAGAAATGGGAAAAGAAAGGTGAAGGTTGTTGGTGCCAGACGGGCCGGTCTGAGTATTTCACAATCTGCTCAGTCACTGGGATTTTCACCCACAACCATTTCTAGGGTTTACAAAGAATGGTGTGAAAAGGGAAAAACATCCAGTATGCGGCAGTCCTGTGGGCGAAAATGCCTTGTTGATGCTAGAGGTCAGAGGAGAATGGGCCGACTGATTCAAGCTGATAGAAGAGCAACTTTGACTGAAATAACCACTCGTTACAACCGAGGTATGCAGCAAAGCATTTGTGAAGCCACAACACGCACAACCTTTGAGGCGGATGGGCTACAACAGCAGAAGACCCCACCGGGTACCACTCATCTCCATTACAAATAGGAAAAAGAGGCTACAATTTGCACAAGCTCACCAAAATTGGACAGTTGAAGACTGGAAAAATGTTGCCTGGTCTGATGAGTCTCGATTTCTGTTGAGACATTCAGATGGTAGAGTCAGAGTTTGGCGTAAACAGAATGAGAACATGGATCCATCATGCCTTGTTACCACTGTGCAGGCTGGTGGTGGTGGTGTAATGGTGTGGGGGATGTTTTCTTGGCACACTTTAGGCCCCTTAGTGCCAATTGGGCATCGTTTAAATGCCACAGCCTACCTGAGCATTGTTTCTGATCATGTCCATCCCTTTATGAGCACCATGTACCCATCCTCTGATGGCTACTTCCAGCAGGATAATGCACCATGTCACAAAGCTCAAATGACAATGAGTTCACTGTACTAAAATGGCCCCCACAGTCACCAGATCTCAACCCAATAGAGCATCTTTGGGATGTGGTGGAACGGGAGCTTCGTGCCCTGGATGTGCATCCCACAAATCTCCATCAACTGCAAGATGCTATCCTATCAATATGGGCCAACATTTCTAAAGAATGCTTTCAGCACCTTGTTGAATCAATGCCACATAAAACTAAGGCAGTTCTGAAGGCGAAAGGGGGTCAAACACAGTATTAGTATAGTGTTCCTACTAATCCTTTAGGTAAGTGTACATATGAATCATTGTGAAATGCATATCACATGGTAAATTCCCTTTCCCTTTTCTATGTATTGACCTTTTAGTCCAATTCATATAAACGGACACTTTTCTATGTGTTCAGAACACAATTTTCCATAAGGAGTTTTTATGTTTTTTTTATTTTATTTTATTATTTGTATACATTACATAATGGTTTACATTCATATATCTCACTTCATTTTGCAATTCCAGTGGGAATTGATACTTTTAAATCTAAATTTGCTGGTCGCACAACCTGACATTTTAGGTCTTTGAAACACCACAACTCAAAAAGTCAATTGAATTAAAAAAATAAAAAATAAAGAGTATCTTATAAAGGAAATATTGTAGATCAATTTGATATGTGACATGTATTTTTTTTTTTTTTTTTTAAGGAAAATAATGAATTTGGACACAAAAATACGTCATGTCATTGACCCACATACATACATACATGCATACATATATATAGAGAGAGAGAGAGAGAGAGAGAGAGAGAGAGAGAGAGAGAGAGAGAGAGAGAGAGAGAGAGAGAGAGAGAGAGAGAGAGAGAGAGAGAGAGAGAGAGAGAGAGAGAGAGAGAGAGAGAGAGAGAGAGAGAGAGAGAGAGAGAGAGAGAGAGAGAGAGAGAGATTATGGATATTATATTGTCTAGATTACAGATTCACCGCCACGTTTCAAATCAACATGCGCCTTCCAACTCACATTCCGAATTCCGAGTTTCCCACTTGTAAATATGGCTTTTTATTCATGTGCTCGATAAATATTAAATACAGTATTTTTACTCCATTTGAAGGGCCCATAAAACAACAGCAAGTCCTATGATGTTCTACCTCAACTTCCTGTTTCAATATGAAATACTTCAACACAGGAAAGAAAATAGAATGCAAAAGTAAACAACAACTTTTTAACCCATCTCTGGAAGTAGGCCTGGTTTTCCCATTCACCATTTTCTATAAACATTCTAAAAAAATCAATACAAGGGTCCAAAGCCATGAACCAAGACAACCCACTATAATACACAATCACTCAACTACAAGCTTGAATTTGAAGTGTATATATGGATCAAACAATTATTGGAATGTGGCTACTGTGGCTACTCCCGCATCATCCCCAGTCTTGGAGATGTGAGCAGAAAATGATAGACGGCTTCAGCAAAAGCATGCATCATCTTAATCAAATCTCAATCTCAAAGCTCCTAACAGTCTATCTTGAAAGGTTTAACACTGAATCATTAAAATGCATTTACAAATAAACACGATTTTTTACTTCTGCCAGCGACAGTTGCACTCTATTGCATGCCTCAAACCATTCCTGGGATCTTTAAGAGCACATAATGCATATATGCAATGAATTCATTGACCTTTATGAAATCGTTATCCATCTATGTTAGATCCCACTGTGCGCGAGCTGTGTGCTGCCCGGCAGGTGGTTGTACGGCAAGTCACGTCACTTGCACAGTGGGACGGACAACAAAGATCAAGGCTAGTTATCAAGCTCATGCATTGTAAGTATTGCTTCTTTTCAGTAGTTCATAGTTTCTCATGCATCCATAAGGGTCTAATTTTCCAGCATGTCGTCCACTCATGTTTTCTCTCGCCTCAGGCACAACCATCTCCCTGTCCTCAGGTGGAGGATTAGTCTTGGTGGGCATCCAGCTCGCCCCTGGTATCCTCTGCGTGCACCTCGCCTCTTTCAAGCCTGTCCCTCTGCAAGCTGTTCCTGGACCCTGGCACTGCCCTCTGTTTTGCCCCCCACCATGTTCATTTATCTCCATACACTCTTCTGACAGCCCCAGGTCTTAAGCTGGCTCTGCGGGCGAGCGCCTCGCCCGTCCAAATCCACTCCGGTCCTCCCATCTGTTTGGCTCTGGACCGCGGGCATCTGCTGAAGGCTATTGTTGGGTACCGTCATATGCCGGGCCAAAAGGGCCCCAAGAGAGCCACCGTCGTCCTGTGTATATTGGTGGTGTTCAATTGCGTGCGGTTGTGCCACAGTGTATGTTTGCTTGTGGCACGAGCTTAGAGAAGCGGCGGCAGGTCTTGGCCTCAGTCAGGCTCTTTGTTCTGGAGCGGTCCGGAAGCAGGCATGTTGTGAAACCCCGCACTGCCCTGGCAGAGCGGTCGGAATGCCCTTCTGCAGCAGGGACTTGACACCGGGTCAACACACAGTCCATCTCCAAGAGGCACAGAGCGTGTCTCGGGAGGAGATCGCCACTAATGGCGTCCACCCACTGATGCCAGGCTTCAGGTATTGTTTAGCCTGCCTTTTATGGTGTCTTATTAATTGCACGCTTTGTGAGACTCGATCTGCAGATGACACAGTGGATTGCTGAGATGTGCAAGGATATAACATTTCTCATGACTGTCCAAAATAAGGACTTCTATACTGTGTCCTGCGAGATTATATAACTTCTTAAAGATCCCATGATATCATATATTTCTCTTCCAGCTAATACAGACGCAACCTATCCAAATTAAATTGTCAAACCATTTCATGGCATTCACATATTAGGGCTGCACAATATACATTGATATACTGTACTTGTTTTGGGCATATTATATGATATTGTATTTGATTTCAGAAATATCACTCATTATGTATTGGTATGCATATTATGTATGCATGCTCCTTTCCTCTTTTATCTTTTCATTTAAATTACGTTGTAATGTAATGCTCACTTAAAGTGAATCTTTAAAAACACTACATTTAGGCCTAACAGTGTTATAACATTTATGAATGTATATATACATTTAATACATTTATTTTAACCCCCCCAAAAAAAACCAATATCTATTCTTCAAATTGCACATTATAATGCTGTAATGCCTAAATACACTTGTAGGAAGTAAATGTTTTGACTTTATAGTTTTATTATTATTATTAGTAGTAGTAGTAGCAGTAGTAGCATTAATTTTTATTTATACATTTTTTGACAAAAAATAAATACCAGCCATTACACAAAACCGGTAACACTTTACAGTAGGGTCCCATTCGTTAAGTAAGGGACATCCAGTCGATTTTTCTTGCAGAATAAACCCGACAGCCTGAAGTGGGTTTATTCTGCGAGGATGTGCATTATCCCATTTACTACACGGCCACATGCCACATAAGTAAATAATTAGACATGAATATTTAGACATGAGTTGAAAATATTTTATTATTTTATTCTTTAAACGCAAAGCTTCCGCGGATAGAGCTGTTGCTATAGCAAGCAGCAAGTTCAAACTAGACGGACATTTAAGGGATACCATACAGTCATACCACTTATTACATACCATTATTAATAATTACGGGGATAAGAGATATTGATCTGAGATAAAAACTGGTTTAAAATCATTCCTGTTTGTTATCTTACAATCAGTGCACAAAACAATAGTCGCAAAATGGCAGCAACTGCGTTTGTATGAAACAAGAGAGAGCGCGTCTGCGATTTTAATATTTAATAGCTTAACAAGTGCAAAACTTCCACAAGGAAAAAAACATTCCCAGCGAGCGTAAAATGCCAACTTCAGTTACCTGGATAAGCCTATGTTATCAGTTTTTAGCGGTTGTTATAGGGGAATAGCATACCTCTGGATGGCGCGATTGACCAATCAGAATCAAGTATTCCATAGAGTCGTGTAATAACATTAGTTAATGCAATAATATATATTTTTACAGCATTTATTAATATGTTAATGTTAGTTAAAAAAATTAAAAATGTCATTGTTTTCATGTACACATTTTGATTTTAAAAGTTTATTAGCAAATACTGAAATTAAAGTTGTATGTAACCTCTAGCGTTTAAAAAAAAAAAAGAAGAACATTGTTTTGGTTGAGCCAAATATGTATAAATATGACCCTTCACAAGATAATGCTTTACAATAAACTATGTTAGAGAGCTACAAGAGGCAAATACATCACTCACCTGCTGAGTAATAAAAACGCCATTTGACAACATTTAAAAATCCCTCAGTTCTCGCCCTCTCCAAAAAAACAAGCCAATGTTGGTTCTTGTTTTATTACAAACTCTGTCGTGTTCTCTTTTAGCCGGCAGACTCTCCTCTGTAAACCAGTTTTTAAAACAGGAGATGTAGCTGCTCCGTGTCAATCTTTCTCGCTCGTTGTGACAACACACCAGACATGCGTTAAAGTAGCCAGAGCTTTTCTCTATTTACGGATTTGATGAGACACGCACGAGCAAGTGACGTACGTACGCAATTTCCTGCGAAAACCATCCCGACAGGTCTAAAATATATAAAAGGCTTACCATATTGAATCAGGGTAAGACTAAAACAGGAAGAAGGGTTGAGTAATTGACTCATTATTAATGTTGAATAACTTTTCACATGAACCAAGATTAATAAATGCTGTAGAAGTATTGATCATTGTTCGTTCATGTTTACTATTGTAGATAGGCCTAACTTATGTTCAAAACTAAAACATTATTGTAAAGTACTACCCATTTTTTATTTTATTTTGGTGCATCCCTAACCCACATCCTACACGTATGCAATCCATTCGGTGACCTTTGTAATGTCAAATTCATTCAACTTTGATGGCATCATGTGCGAGTTGAACTGAGCAGTCCGTACATGAGATCACGTAGCTTGCCTGGCAGGGTGGTTAACGTAAAGATCAAGACAATCGAATCCAGTGCGTAGCACACACACATAATCACACCCGGATTCACCTGGTTCCCACTGTTGCACTTCAGCGGATCATGGTCAGAGATCCCTTTAGCCTATTTAGTTCACTCCGTTCCCTGCTATGCCTTCTGCCATCACATTAACATTTCATCAGGTAATTATATCCAGCAAACAGCCCAAAACATTACGTGCCATTACACTGTTAATGACAATGCAGAGAGAGAGAACGACAGAATGAGAAAGGCAGAGGAAGGAAACCGTTTGACAACATTAAGTGCAATAACAATGAAGATAGCGAAGAATATGAGATTCCTTCAGCTTATCGTCTTCCTCAGGATGTGTATTCTGTCTCTTTGTCTTTCTTTTTTTTCCCAGGCATCTCTTATATTCCAGTTTTTCCAATGTTTGGAAGCGTTGTATAATTGACAATGTTAGTTCCCAAATCATAAAAGATTAATGTGTGAAGGATGCATAATTAAGCAGTTTAATTCCAGGCTTTCCAGAGCATTACTCATTCTTTTCACTTTCATTCACTCTCTCTCTCCATCCTTTTCCTCTTTTCAGCCCCCCCACCCCCTTTTTTTTTGCTAGCTTGAAGATAATCAGAACAGACAGGGGCCTTTCATCTGAGCAATGGAATGATCTGAGAAGGGAGTTGTCTAGTGGGCTAAAACAAATCATCTCAAGTGTATTTGAGAAGGAGGATTGTATGTGTGAGCATTAAAGTGTATGAAGGTAATTTAAGGGAGGAAAAGTAAACAGAATCTAAAAATCGAACAAGACTGGAGAAGAAAGATTTCGCAAATAACTGCAGTAACAGCCTGCTGAATATATAACAGCACAACAGCGAAAGTGAAAGACGTGGCCTATCAAAGCATTGTTCTGGTTGTTTGACCATCTCAGCCGCACAACAACATTGGGGCAGGACAGCTTTTCAGTTTTGTGATGCTAGAGGAGGACAACGTATCTTAAAAATCAACAAACAGCATTCACAATCCATTTGACTTCAGTTACATGACATATTTCTGATGGTTTCGATTTCCGATCTAAATAGGATAAACAAGAAACAAAATGTACTCGATTTTATTCAACTAGAATTAATTGGATTGTGAAAAGTGCCTTCCGTAATAAAGTGGGCAGACTTGAATGTAAATTTTCTAAAACATAGCAATCTGACAACTAAAAAAATGTTGCAAGGCGAAGCAAGATATTACATTTTGATGAAATATTAAGAAGACAAATATTATTTTTCTTTGGAATAACATGCACTAATGAATAATGCATAATAAGACCAAGAATGTTTAATAATACACTAAAAGAGTATTTTTTTGTGTTATTTTATGTAGACTTTAAAAGGACAAATTGTGAAAATATCTACCACCTCGCTCTCTTTAGACTGAAAATGCCTGCATGTAAAGTTCTTTGCACATCTTTGTAGGCCTACTGGATGCAGTTTGTTTGAGGTTCTCTTGCATACCCGAAACGCTAAGTTGTGGTGAAACATTTTTAACAGTTGTCTCAGCAAAGCAAAGTTCACTACACTCAGCATTCTGTCTCCTTGAACTGCTTTTCAGATCCAAACGCAAGACATACTTGTCTCTCAACTGCTACAGTAGAATTCTAAAAGCTATAATGCAAAAAAGAAAAACACCCCTTTACAGCACAATGCCTATAAAAAAAAAATATTAGCATGAATAGTTCACACATAACAAAGGACGCTGCATATCAAAAAATTAGCAAAAAATAATTTCCCTCCTCACTCAGGGTTACAGATTTTATACCGCAACATTAATGTGGCATAATTCATGGGCACCATTATTTGTAAACAGCCAGTATGAGGCACAGCCTTTCAAAAGAACGCCTAAACACAGAATATCCTACAAAGGACAAATGACATTATATTTGTCTGTAGGGTGCAGGTCGGAACAAGTCTAATGTTAATTCAGGAGCCTGAAGCTCGGCCGCCCTCCCCATCCAGTGCACTCGCACACACCCTCTCACGGGGACTGAATTGCTAAGTAGCTTTATATAACACCAGCTACCGTTTAGAGCCATGTTTTCATAATCTGATTAAACATATCCGCCACAGACGATTTTGGTAAAGTGTTTCATGAAGACCAGAATATAGGACTGTTCAGAAAGTGTAAAACACTCCTAAACCCTGATAGCAACAGTTCAGCTATGAGTCCACATTAGCCAGATTAGCGTTCCTGCGGCTAAGCATGGTGCTAGCAACAGAAAATGCGAATGCAATGTAAGTCACTTTGGATGAAAAAGTGTCTGCAAATGAATACATGTACATGAATACATGATGAGACACTGCTAAATTTCACAGGAGGAAGCAAAGATAAATAGGAACAAGCAATTGGTTATAAAAGCAAGAGTCTTTAACAGTTTTTGTCATTTTCACAAGTTCACTAGCAGGGTACAAAATAACAAAATTTGTTGAGCAATCACCCTCCTGTTGGTTTCCCACAGCAGCAGTTCTGCTCTGGTTGCAGACATTATAATCATAAACTAGCTTTTAACATTTTATGAAGAAAACTTGAGAGCTGCTTTCATGATGAACTGTCATCTTTTAATTCATTTAAATCGAAATGGACTCTACAGTAACTGCAAATATTAATGCAAATGACAGGGATAAGAATATTAAACAACAGTAATGAGTTCTGGGAAAGAGTTTTTCCACCCTGGTCCACAAAAGTTAATTTATGACATATACAGTGGGGAGAACAAGTATTTGATACACTGCCAATTTTGCAGGTTTGCCCACTCACAAAGCATGTAGAGGTCTGTAATTTTTATCATAGGAGAGACGGAATCTCAAACAAAAATCCAGAAAATCACATTGTATGATTTTTAAATAATTAATTTGCATGTTATTGCATGACATAAGTATTTGATCACCTACCAACCAGTAAGAACCTCCCTCGGTCTGGAGCACCATGCAAGATCTCACCTCGTGGGGCATCAATGATCATTAGGAAGGTGAGGGATCAGCCCAGAACTACACAGCAGGACCTGGTCAATGACCTGAAGAGAGCTGGGACCACAGTCTCAAAGAAAACCATTTAGTAACTACGCCGTCATGGACTAAAATCCTGCAGCGCACGCAAGGTCAAGCCAGGGCATGTCCAGGCCCGTCTGAAGTTTGCCAATGACCATCTGGATGATCCAGAGGAGGAATGGGAGAAAGCAATGTGGTCTGATGAGACAAAAATAGAGCTTTTTTGGTTAAACTCCACTCAACGTGTTTGGAGGAAGAAGAAGAATGAGTACAACTCCAAGAACACCATCCCAGCTGTGAAGCATGGAGGTGGAAACATCATTCTTTGGGGATGCTTTTCTGCAAAGGGGACAGGACGACTGCACCGTATTGAAGGGAGGATGGATGGGGCCATGCATCGCGAGATCTTGGCCAACAACCTCCTTCCCTCAGTAAGAGCATTGAAGATGGGTCGTGGCTGGGTCTTCCAGCATTACAACGACCCAAAACACACAGCCAGGGCAACTAAGGAGTGGCTCCGTAGGAAGCATCTCAAGGTCCTGGAGTGGCCTAGCCAGTCTCCAGACCTGAACCCAATAGAAAATCTTTGGAGGGAGCTGAAAGTCTGTATTGCCCAGCGACAGCCCCCAAACCTGAAGGATCTGGAGAAGGTCTGTATGGAGGAGCGGGCCAAAATCCCTGCTGCAGTGTGTGCAAACCTAGTCAATAACTACAGGAAACGTATGATCTCTGTAATTGCAAACAAAGGTTTCTGTACCAAATATTAAGTTATTTTCTGTTGTATCAAATACTTATGTCATGCAATAAAATGCGAATTAATTACTTAAAAATCATATATTGTGATTTTTTGGATTTTTGTTTTAGATTCTGTCCCTCACAGTTGAAGATAAAATTTTAAAAAAATTACAGACTTCTACATGCTTTGCAAGTGGGCAAACCTGCAAAACCAGCAGTGTATCAAATACTTGTTCTCCCCACTGTATAAACTAAATACAATTTTCTAACATGCAGTATATATGTATAAATATATTTGAATACATTTTAATCAAACTTTCTAAAATAGCAATTTGCATCCTGTTTGCTATTAAATAAAAGTCAGGAATTTAGATTTTCTCAATTCAAGTTTGGAATGGCACAATGCTGGTTGCTAGGAGAACTCAAAAATCCCAGTTTATTGTCTGTCAGGAGAGGGGAAACACATACATTTGTTCACTCAAAACACCCAATAGCTGCACAATTTGAAAGTAAGTTATATGCTTAAGTTAAATACTTAGGTTAGAGGTTCATCAAAAAGCAAGCACTAACAATATTAATAATGAATTCAACTGCTCAAAAGCCACAATGAGTTAAACAACCATTGTAGAAGAAATGTCTTTGAGCCGTGCAACAACCATGTGGGTGTTTTTTGGTCCATTTTGAACATTTTCACATTTGGCATCTGGCTTTGGCAGCTATGAATTTTAATACTTCACCTGGCAAAAAAAACAAACACACTCTGAACTCCCAAATCGGAGAACTGGAATACCATGGGACGCAGGCACTATGTCTGGATCAGGAATGAATGCGTCTTGCAATTCCTCTACCTTGGGAGAAGAAACACAGACGTAGCATTGACACTGTGGAATAAGCAAAAGGTTTTTGTCCAACTTTAATTAGAACCCAAAGGAAGGAGACAAGAAACTGTGATACGGAGAGAATAAAAGCACAAGGAGGCTCCTCTGGAAAATAAGTATGTTTAAACCCACAATAGATCTTTAATGAGGATTCAAAATATCTTAAAGATTATGATGTTTTCAACTCCACAAATCTTCAATCAGCCTAGAAGACAGATTAAATCAGATGTATCTTCTAATACTATTAATAACAATAATCCACCCTATCAAAGTGGAGATGGCTGTCACGCCAACATCAAAAGAATCAAATGCATCTTAAACATGATTATCAGTGACAGATATAAGCTCACGAACACTCATAAAAACTCTCATTTGGCCTGTTTCCTGTTAGATAGTTTAGCATAGTCGATTTTAGCAAACAAATATTCCATGTAGGGACCTACTTGATTCAAATGAGGCTTTCCTTAAGGCAACATCGCTAACATGTAATTAAGGTTAACATTATGCACACTGAGATTGTTTCTCCACTAATTGTCACCATTGGATGTCACAGGCTTTCTCACGTACACCCACGTGCATGAAAAGCTCATGCTATACAATTAATCCCATCAGCTAACATGCCTTGACATTTTACTGATCAGCACTGTACAAATCAGTATGAAAAGAGGACGCAAAAAAAACGTATTAATCTCTGACGTGAAAATTCTGATTTGTGCCACATTTTTCAACTACGGAGTTGCACCTCTTCTAAATAAGACAGTAAACATGTAACTCTCAAGTAGTGCATCAAGATAGAGAACTTTCTATGAGCTTAGCCTCCAAAGATGAAGTCCCGTACGGCCTCTCTGCCTCCAGCAGGTGCGCACAAACACTGCGGCATCCACAAACCAGACTCTTCTGAAAGTGGGTCAGCATGAATCCTGCAGAATGCAGGTTGCATATACATCCAACATGCGTGACTACATAAGGTGCATGTGGCAAAATTCTTAATTATAAAAATAAGAATATGCTAAAAAAACATCTGTTTTTCTTCTTGGTGTGAAGGGCTAAATGGAGATTGGGTCTCTGCAATTTTACTGTCCTCCAGCAATTAACTTAGAGATGGGGGTGGATTCTGAATTCTTGTTTAAAATGAGGGCGATAAGAGACCCAAGCCCCAATGTCAGCTTTAGCTATCCCTGATGCTGGCCGCAGGCTCGAGAAGATAGCAGAAGCTCTCTAAGTTTCCCCAAGCCTTGCTAGAGAAAGCGTGTGGTGAAGATCCATAGATAACACAAGCTGCCAATCACACGGCAAGGCAGGATGAAGATGTGGAAATCTTAAGAAACGAAAAACCACAAGGGGGACATCGTGTGAAGGTTATAGACAAGGCTAGACAGAAAGAAATTCAGAGTCAGGTAAAGCTGAGACAGAAAAGGAGAAGAAAAAATAACTGGGTTGTCTAAGCTGAACAGCAGTAAATGGGTCTTTGGCTAGACTGCAAAGTTTGAACTTTGAGCAGCAAGTTCAGTATATCCTTTAAATGTTCTTGCACATTTATCTAATTAATGATGCTTTCCAAAGCACTTACAGTATACTTGCTTAAATCCCCAAACATCCCAAATTGAAGGGACCTAAGCCCTACCTATGTACCGGAATATCAACAAGACATAGGAATGGGGTATTTTAATTGAGGCAAGTAAGCAACCACAGATAACACTCTTGCAGAACACCTTAACTGCATACCAATGCCCTGGAAAGCGCACAGAAGCATAACAGCACTGTAGCAGCAAATTTTGCACAGGAAATACTAATTAAATCCGTGTCAATCCTCAAATTCATTTCATTTATATTATCCATACTTCATCGATGGCTCTTGGACATGTTTGCCAGGGTACTCACAAATCAATCGATGTGCTGGCCATGGCACACGATTCAAACAGGGGCGCATTGATCGGTCTAAATCCTTTCCCAGCTCACCCCTCCAACACTTAGTGAGATACCTTCAAACTACACAAAAAAGATCTTCAGAAATGGTTTTGTTCTTCAATAAAACAAGCGCTCGATTGGAACCGATCCAGGCTGACCTCTGAGAGACCAAGGAGAATTGTGATCTTTCTTTTTTTTCATTCCAAAAGCCAACTTGAGATAAACAGCGCACCTGCCCAACACGGTCTGTTTTTTTCTTCTCTGGAGCCTTCTGTAGCCAATCTCACTGCAACAGGAGGCTAGAGAGATAAAGCTAACCGGCAGCCTGCTCTAATCTGGAGTCTCTGTGTTTCAGATTTGTGCGTAGGTGACGTGAAGGAACCCTGTGCTTTCAAGGACTTGATAGATAAACCTGACTGTGAGATAAAGATCAAGAGCCATGATACCCAAGATATGATAACAGAAGGGACAGGGACACCATCCCCACCAAACCCACCCATCTCCCCTCACCCTCTGCCCTGAGGGCGCCAGCAGGCTGTTACGAGAGAAGGCGGCAGTAGGGGCGCATGTGAAGGCAAACTCCAAAGAAAGAGAGAGAGGAAAAAGAAGCATTTTCTTCTTTCTGATTGAAGCAATCCCATAGAGCTCCCAAGTGCAGACTAACACGCATGCTGCTTCCTTTTTTTCCGGCGCACTTAAACATGCACAGCATATCTTTGAATTATTTACCACCAGGTATCCTTTCCTACAGCACTGAGTGGCTGCCAGGGCTTTTATGATGCACTTTTTTCAGGAAAAGGGGGGTAGGAAAGAGAAAGAAACATGTCACTCTTCTTCTTTGTGAGCATTGAACTCAGTACACGACACGTCTCCCACCATGCACGCTTCGACTTTAATCATATGCGTAGCGCCGAATGCCTGTTGATGAAATCATCTCCCTTCAACCTTTGACATGTGACTCCTGCATTGTTTGGCTAAATCAGTGTCTCAGGTACCGAGGGCTGGTTTTACGCCGCAATCAAATGCAAATGGCTGGTGCTACGGTAATGAGATTGTCTGAAAACAAATATCCAAACGCATAACGTCCGTTCTCTGCTCATGTATCAAACCCAGGCTGCAACTTTCCTACAAAATCCTGCAGAGAGAGGCATATTAAAAGCCATATATCTGGATATATCGCTGGGATATTAGAAAGCGGGTTGCAGGAGATTATCTGGTTTATCGGTTAGCCTTCTCTATATCTGAAGAACATCACAAAGATGGATTTTATTAGAGAAGGTGCCTCGGTAGCCTGCAAACTATTACACCAGATCATGCTGACCAATTTGCTTTCACACTTCACTGAGTGCACAAGGTCTGGCTGCAAGCCGTACGTTTTCATCAGCGGACGCTTCAACCGCCAACTTCTACCGATTCCAAGTCGCTTGACGTGAACCATCAATTCCAAGGCGCCGTCAATGAGGCAAGACTAGACAAAGACATCACTTGTGATCAGTCCATATTTCATGAGATTCATTACCCAGGACGCTGTGCAAATGCACTAATTGCTTGTTGCCTTGTTACAAATTCGCTTTGATAACGGAAATATTTTGTCTCTATTAATGAAGTGTTGTTCAGTGCATTATTCAGACTACGCAGCTCTGCGGTGAAACTTGGCCCTCTCTCAAAACACCCAGCTTAGTAATTGCCGTGCAAATGGGCACATCTGCGCTTTCTGCTTTGCACAATGCCAGTCAGCAGCTAGTCGTGCACGATCGAGACTCGGGCAGCCCATCAAAATGTGGCGAGGCCGTTTCAGCCCAGGCACTCCTGAGTGGAGTTACACCTCTCCAGAGCTAGGCTTTATATGAACTGACAGACTCCTCCAGCTTTTCACAGCACCTCGGAGACCCTGATTTTCCGTGTAAGTATGCGCAGCCAGCAGGTTCAGTGATTTTGCACAAACCGTGCCGAGGAAAGCGCCCGCTTCTCATTTCCCGCTCATCAGCAGGTATTTACTATGAGCCAACTTCAGCGAGAGCCTGACTTATTAAGATTGCTACTTCTGCAAAATTAAATACAGGACAAATGTGTGCATTAACAGGATCTAATTACACCTAGTACTGTATTAAAGGGAAAATATTATGCAAAATACACTTTTATAAGGTGTTTGAACACAGATGCGTGTCCACAGTGTGTGTAAACAATCAGTCTATACTAGTAAAAATCCACCCACTCCTTTTTTACAATCCCCATAAATCATAAGCAGTCTCTCCAAACGAGTGGTTCAAGATTTCCCCCTACTCTTATGTAAGAGTAGGGGGAAGCCCCGCCCATGACTGGTGACGATCTGCCCTATCACACACTGCTTCACAAACAAGGGTCAGTTCAACGCTGGATTTGCACAAAAGATTAATATGACGGTACATGTTAGTCGATGACTCTAATCAACTGCACAACAACTACATTACATTTATCCACTAACCATTCAGAAACATCCGTATCTAAAAGTTGTAACTCCTTCTTGAGTCTATCCATCAGTGTCTGACGCCAGTTCGAACAGAGGCTGAACACCGCTACTGACAATTTCTGACATTCAGGCTGCGTGACATTCGCCAGTTTTGTTGTTGTCGGAGTATCTGAAGCATGAGCTGTAATGCTGCGTTCACACCAAACACGAATAGAGCGTGAAACTTGAATATTTTGAATCCATTCTCGCGTCTACAGTTAATTGGATGCGCGTATAAATCGAGTGTTTGAAGCAAAATAGACGTGCGTTCAAGGCGCTCCAGGAGAAATATGTCATAAAACACCACTCTGCCTCTTTTAATTTTCATTAAAAATATATATATTAGCATTAATAGCCACACAAATGTGGTCCAGGCAACATTACATTACATTATCTTCACTGCATGTATATTTAAATATCCTTAAAAAAAAATTAAGTTATGAAACTTATCTTTGCCCTCAGTCAAAACGATTTGGCAGACAACAAATGATAGATTCATGACACCAAAGATCGCCCGTTAGACCCACACATGATGAACCACTACAGGACATCAGAGCCAGCGGCAAACGTCAGAAGGACTAGCCAAGGAAAGGCTGCTCTCGCCGGGGTTAATGAGCGCTGAGCGCCTGGTGATCGCCTGGATCTCACAACTCCAAAAACGCAAGATATTTTTTTTTTTTAAATAGGCGCCCTCTTTATAAATAAACCACAGATTTGAGCTTTAAACAACTACATTCTCACCTGAAAAAGTCTTAAAACCTCATTTTGTGACACAATAGTAGTATTTTTAAATTTTGCAGGGTTTCTCATCACGTCACTTTACCACGTGACAGCAGAAAGCAGGCTCCTGATTGGTTAACGCGGCGCAAATTGACGCCAAAGATCAAATTTTTCAACTCGGCCATCAGACGCGAATTCGCTTCAAATATGTGAATGCACAAAAGCACCACTCGCGTGTAACGCGCATATCGCGCAAGACGCTCAATTCGCATCCAATTCACGTCATTCGCGCGAATGAGGCGGAATCGCGCCTAATGCGCTGTAGGACCTCCAGACGTGCGTCAACGCGCCTTTCCATTGACTTAACATTGAAAGAGCTCCTGACGCTCTATTTGCATTTGGTGTGAACGCAGCATAAAGGCTCCACCTCTTCTGGAAAGGGGGCGGGGAGCAGCAGCTTGTTTACATTTAAAGGGGCACACAAAAACGGCATGTTTTTGCTCACACCCTCAATAGGGGCGAATTTGACAAGCTATAATACATGATCTGGGGGGTATTTTGAGCAACTGTAACTTCACAAACACATTCTGAGGACACCAGAGAGTAATATTACATCTTGTGAAAAGGGGCATAATAGGTCCCCTTTAACATTTGTCAGTAATATTATTTGCTTTAGCTAAGCAAAATCAATTTTTATCCAGCAGATCCATCAGCCATTTGAGGACAAACTTCCCACAAACCAGACTTGTTCATGGTGTCATTAAACACTCTTAAAATGACAGAAAATGTACAAAGATTTATGAAAACCCTCTTCTTTGAGGATGTTTCACTTTACTATTGAGAATTCATAGAGATGTGGGCCTCTTTTTGCAATTCTGTGATAAAAATTGGCCTGAATTTACCTGAACGTATACTATATGTATATATTGTTGGATGATACGGGATGCTTGTTGTTTAATATTGTCAAGTTATTTAGCAGCCATGCATTGCCGTCATTTTTCGGTGAGAAAGGTCACATTCAAATTGATTTGTCGAAACCTTTACAAGAAAAAGAAGTTCTGATGTCAAGAAAAAGGCTTCTAAATGCTTGGAAACAAACTTGAACTTGGAATCGCTGTAATCTTCTATGATGCAGTCTTTGTCTTGCGTATTAATTAGCTCTAAATATTTCTGTCCAATATTTCTCACAGCTTCAGCATATTGAAAATCAATGGGCGTGTGGATAGACTCCAGATGAATGCTGCCCATTCATTCAGCTCTATTTCAAGAAACAGCTTTTGCAGTCTGCCTTCTGTACAGAATTGTTTAGTCTGCGTAGGAGCAACATCAGAAGTGCACAGACTTGCATCTTAAGGACCATCGATCTCAGGGTGATCTGATCATAAGTGAATAGCGCAGGTGTAAACAGGGTCCAAAATAACTCAAGTGGTTGGAGAAGATACATGGCCATCGACCACCTGACATAGATGTTGCATCCTATTGCATCATTACAACTGTGAAATTAACGTGCAAATTCAACATTTTTTACGTGTTTGAGTAATACTAAAGGGGTGTTCACGATGACAGTGATTTGCATCGGCAAAGTGATCTGATGTCTTTATTTTCAATGAGATATTTCCTGAGACACGAGTGACAGACCGCTGGTGATGCAACAGAGCTCAACTTCATGCAAGTGAGCGGATACAGCGACTACAAATGACGGCCCATTGCAAAGTTTTTTGTTTTTTTTCCTATTCAGAGAAAGAAGAAAAAAACGGAACAAAAATGTCATTAGTTCATTAAAACAGACAGTGCTTCTCTTTTTGAAGCCATCATTTCATGCTTTACTAGACTAGTGAATGACAGAAGATTATGACACAAACCATCACAGCCATCAACAGATTCTGAGGTGCCGCTTTAATTGAAATACGGGATGCGTCATTCCTCTAGGGTCAACCTGCCAAGAGGTGTTTTTATTTATTTTGCCTGCAGTTGTACACAGCTGTAACATCGTGAGCAAAACTTGCCGAGATGTGTGTTCTTATCAAAGCAAGGACTCTGCCGTACCAGATCTTTAAATAAGATTTCATCCTCAGCTCTGCGGATTAAGAAACCAAAAAGATCCTGCTGTCACTTTTTATCTTTGTAGCATAGTTATGAAACCGGGATGGAAGCCAGGACCATACAAATTTGACATGGTTATCTCACATCACTGCCCCAGGTAAAAAAAAAAAAAAAAGTATATAAATAGCAATGGGGGCATGCTCAAAGGAACATACTGCAGCACTTTTTGATATAACTTACCCTGCATCACATGACTGTGGCGAATGCGCTCATTATTGCATAGGTAAATAGTACTATAATTAATAAAACAGTCAAAGGCTCAGTCCCTTAGCATCTTTGTTTTTCTTAACTTATGCTAAATATTGTGAAAGCCACTGGCAAGAGAGTCTAGCTTGCACTTTTAAGCTCTTTTACGTTCAATATATGTATACTTTCAATATATCAATGTATTCATATTCTTTGTTGCAGTTAAAATGACCACACAGCACTTCTCTGTTTTGACGTTACCCAAAAATTCATATGTAACATGGCGGGCTGAGAATATTTTCTAGGCATCTCAAATTTAGGTAGCATTCAAGTTTAGGGTCCAATTCTCACTATTATAACATGCATATTACTAGGGTATTGGCTGTTTATTAGGGCTTATAAAGCACATATTGATGCCTTATTCTGCACGACCATATTCTACATCCCTTAACTAAAGTAAACAACATCCTTACTAACTATTAATTAACAGTAACTAGGAGTTTATTGAGGAAAATGTCATAGTTAATAGTTAGTTAATAGCGAGAATTGGACCCTAATCTAAAGTGTGACCCAAATTTCTATTGATACAATTCATAATTTAAAAGCCAAACCATTAAAAGGCTTTTATAAAATTAAAAAATAAACAACTATAAAGAAAATAGGAGAAAAAAGGCATGTATGTGTATGGCAACTGTTTCCAAGTCTGCCAAAAATATCCTTTTTTACAGTGCAAAGAGTCTAACAGCAAAAGCATAACACATTGTCAGCATGCTAATTCAAGCAGTCAACTACTGTATTGCTTCCGTGTGCAGCAACAATATAAAGTACACTTTCAAGGGATGAATTAGCTGTATGATATCCACCTTATTCCTATGCCCAATGACGCTTTGCAATAATTATGGGTGTAACTTCTGTTAAGCTGTAAACAAGTGAAAGGCTCGCTCTATGAACGCGATAATAATATATTTTATACTGGGTACAATGAGATGACATTATTCGACTCACCCTTCAACCATTTAAAAGAGTAAAAACATTTGCGATTCTTTCCACAGCAATAACGGTTAAATCACTGTAATATAGTAATAAAGTAATATATTGGTATTATGTAACATATGTTGCCTTAATCAAAAATGTTCATTAACTTCAGCATTGTGTGATAATATTTCAAAGTGATTTCCGTCATTTTGAAAGATAATAAATTGTATTTACCTGTGAAAACCAACCTGGAAAGAGACGTGAGGATTTGAGGAGAAAAACGAGAGATTCTTTGTGCATTCCAGTGAATTATTAATGTTATTAATAAATATGAATTATTATTCATACCGTATGTTACAGTGGAATGCAAAGGGGGAAAAGCAAATAATCATGAGGAAAAGAATGCAGCGACTGAAAAGAGCTCTTGCCATAGATATTCTAACATATCACATACTCATAGCGTACTCTCATGTTAAAATACCAAGCGTTACGTTATTCTCATGATGTCTGATAAAAAATAAAAAAAAATGAAGAAAATTGACAGCTCATTCAGTCAAACTGACGGATAAGCCTTGTTTGTTGCGCAACCTTATGGTTTGAAATGACTAGTTTCAGTCTTTTTGAATGGAAGTTCCCCAGACCGGAAGTGCCACTCATAATTCAAGACACAGGCCTGTCAGGAATAAGGTGGATATACCGTACTTTATAATTCATGCAATTTTTGGTTGCATTTGTTATTTTCTCTTGTTACTGGACATTAGAACAGTCTTAAATATTTTGCATCCCAGCCCACAAACAGAACAAATCAACTTTTTCAACAAATCAACTTCCCCATTTTGTTACATGGACTAATGCCTTTTCAGGCAGGCGCGGCAGTCATTTTTTTACAAAAATAAAAAAGCGACAATAAAGAACATCTGGATCTGATGGCATCCAACTGCATCTCTAAATAATGAATAACTGCATTAACTAATCTAGAGCGAGCTGGGGGAAAAAATGAAGCATGACTTGCTGACCCTTTGCATTGATATATTATACATCACCTGGGAGTCAAACTGTTTTCCATAGCTCAAAGCACATGGCAAAGACAGATGCATTTTCAAAAGGGGACAATGCAACGGGTGCAAACCACTGACAGATGGGGGGAATGTGAGGAAAGCTTGTCTGAAGCCGCCGATATCCAATTATCGAGTGATATTAGATATCAATCTACATTTTGAGACATTGATTACGAGAAGAAAAAATGTGCATGCTTCAAAGTAGAAAACAACCGCATCTCATTTTACAAACATGTAAAATTTTACATCAAATATTGCTGCCCTATGAACCATTGGAATAAATAAATGAACATGCCTATGGACAAGTCTTAGCTTAAAAATGAAAAGTATAACTTTCACCAGTATAAGGACTAATACATGTTTGGGGTCGGTAAGATTATTATATTATAAAAGTCTTATTTAGCAATGACACATTAAATTGATACAAAATCACAGAATATACATACTGGCAACATATAATGTCACAAAAGATTTCTATTTCAAATAAATGCTGTTCTTTTGAACCTTCTATTCATCAAAGAATAATATCCCGAATAATAAAAAATCCTGGTGTCCATAGAAATATTAAGAACTGTTTTCAACATTGATAATAATCGTAAATGTTTCTTGAGCAGCAAATCATCATATCAGAATGATTTCTGAAGGATCATGTGACACTGAAGACTGGAGGAATTATGCTGAAAATTCAGCTTTAATCACAGGAATAAAATGTATTTATATATTTTTTTTATATATTAATATAAAATTAATATTCAATTAACTACCCAAAACAAACTGTATTTTTCATGAAAGAAAATGCATCCTCGTTGAGCATAAGAGACACATTTCAAAAACATTTTTAAAAAAAATCTTACTTACCCCAAACTTTTGAACTGGTATGTGAGAATATGAGTATTCATATATTTGTGACAGTTTATAAGTTGTATAACTTTTAAGAGAGCTGCACAAAGGCATACATAATTTCTTTATTTAGCCTATTTTACTTATTGAGCAAATATGAACTTAAATAAAAATGAATTGTCTGCTACCAATCTGACCATCTATATATTGTGCATCTTTACACACAATATATCCATTCTAGCCTAGAATCCCAACGTATTCAGTGTTTTAGTTTATAATGTGACAGAAGCCAACCTGTAAAAACATGCTAGGTTTAATTTCACACTCATTTGCAGTGTGGCTCAATAATCATTTAAATGCAGATCACATGTATTTCATGCTGAAATTACTTTGAGTGAACTAACCTGTGCTGTCTTTAAAAAATGCTTCTGAGCGGAAAAGCACTAAAACAGCAAGTCAGCGCCGCTTGAATTAATGAGGCTCACGTGTGGGAACATTTTCTGAGTGCCATCGGAAGACGTGTGCGCCCTGCAGACTGGCTGGGGTGTTTCGGGGGGGACCTGAGTGTTGTAATTGCCTCTGTCTGCGAGTCTCCAAAACTGCTGCTGACATCAGACACTGCTCATTTCAAAGAGCGCGTCAGATGCAATGCCTCTTTCAAACGGCAACCACTTCATTTCATCCATGTCGTTTGAAAACTCGCCACACGCAGGTGTCAGGAGTAAACGGATCTCGTTTAAAAAGGTTTTGCGACTACAGAGCTGAGGGAACAATGACAACTGAGAATTATAAACATAACTGGAAGCTATAATGGTATTAATTGCTGTGTGAATTCATGCCAGCAAAGTTTCAAATGCTTTGCAAATATGCAAGTATATGAGGCGGTGTTGTGACAAGCATGTGAAATCCTTGACATGATGTCTTACTGTAATGAATCTGCAATCTCACAATGCAACCACACTCACAGCATGCCACTGACAACACTGTTGTATGCTTCTCCTGTATACAGTATACTATGTAATGCTTAGTAATACGCAAATGATCATGTACAGTGAGCTGATCATTATCACAAAATAGACACAGACAGGGTGACGAGGAATCCGATGCAAAGCAGAAGAGACCAGGGAGTGATACAAGAGATATGAAACTAGCACAGCTGTTTCAAGAAATCAGTTACCAGGCACATCAGCCAATTATGCAGTTTAAAGGAACACTACACTATTTTTGAAAAATCTCCCCTAGAGTTAAACAGTTGAGTTTTACCATTTTTGAATCCATTCAGCCGATCTCAGAGTCTGGCACTTTTAGCATAGCTTAGCATAGATAATTGAATCTGATTAGACCATTAGCATCTCGCTCAAAAAAAATGACCAAAGAGTTTTGATATTTTTCCTATTTAAAACTTGACTCTTCTGTAGATACTTTGTGTATTAAGACCGACGGAAAATGAAAAGTTGTGATTTTCTAAACCGATAAGAGTCAAGTTTTAAATAGGAACAATATCTAAACTCTTTGGTCATTTTTATTAGGTCTAATCCGATTCAATTATCTATGCTAAGCTATGCTAAAAGTCCTACCGCCAGATCCGGAGATCGGCTGAATGTATTCGAAAATGGTAAAACTCACCCGTGTAACTCTCTTGTACAATTTTCCCAAAAATAGTGGCGTGTTCCTTTAACATCATCAACCAAACATGCAGAACGCTGGCAATGACCAATCTGAATAGAGTAGCCTATTCCAGAGTTTAGTAATTTATGAAATATAATGTGGATATTATAAGGGGAAAACAAAAAACATCCAAAATATATCAATGGTCATATTATTAATGACTGGTTACTTTTACAGTATAAATAAAAGCAATTTCACTTTAAGACCTGATGCAAATGATACACATCCCATTTTTCACAACTCTTTATGTTCATTTAAACAGTTAGTTCATCCAAAAATGAAAATTCTGTCATTAACTACTTACCCTCATGTCGTTCGACACCCGTAAGACCTCCGTTCATCTTCGGAACAGAAATGAAGATATTTTAGTTGAAATCTGATGGCTCTGAAAGGCCTCCATTGGCACAATGGCACTTTACACTCTCAAGACCCTTAAAAGGTATTAAAGACGTCGTTACAAAGTCCATCTCACTACAGTGGTTCTAAAATAACTTTATGAATCGGCGACAATAGTTTTTGTGCGCAAAAAAACCCTAAATAACGACTTACATAGTGATGACGATTTCAAAACACGGCATCATGAAGCTTCGAAGCGTTATGAATCAGTGAGTCGAATGTGCAGTTTAAATCGCCAAATTTCAGCAGTTTGGCGGTTTGATACGCGATCCGAATCATGATTCGACTCACTGATTCATAACGCTTCGAAGCTTCATGAGGCCGTGTTTTGAAATCGTCATCACTATGTAAGTCGTTATTTAGGGGTTTTTTGCGCACAAAAACTATTCTCGCCGATTCATAAAGTTATTTTAGAACCACTGTAGTGAGATGGACTTTGTAACGACGTCTTTAGTACCTTTTAAGGGTCTTGAGAGTGTAAAGTGCCATTGTGCCAATGGAGGTTTTAAATATGGATCTTTTTCATACACAAACCCTTGATTCACTTCAGAAGGCCTTTATTAACCATGAGCCGTGTGGAGTACTTTTATAATGTATGGATGCACTTTTTTGGGCTTCCAATTTTGGACTGCTATTCATTGCCATTATAAAGCTTGGATTAGCCAGGACATTTATTAATATAACTCTGATTGTATTTGTCTGAAAAAAGAATGTCATATACACCTAAATTGAGGGTAAGTAACTTATGGGATCATTTTCATTTTTGGGTGAACTATCCCTTTAAGTTGTTTAATGAAACAGACATTTAATCTCAGTAATGACAGAAAACAGATAGCAGTGTTTAAATGTGTTATTGGTATAATTCTCAAATTTCTCTAATACGGGTTATGCGCAACAAACTTCTGTATTCAAGTGGTTGCAGCGCTTCCGGTTCAGGCCCTTTTTATGTGCTCCGTTAAACAAAGCTATTTTACTCAAGATACCTTCAAAGGAAGTTACCAAATATGTCATAAGCAATGTCTATCACATGCAAACAATTAAATAACTAGCTACTGCAGGTTAGCTAGATATTACCATAAGTTCAAACTGCTGTTAACACTTTCTCAGACAAGCCGATGCGATGAGACCAGTTTTCCTGTTTGCTCATGTGTAAAGCCTATTGATAAAGAATGTACTAAAGTGAAACGGCAAACAAAAACATGATACAAACCAAGCCGTCAGAAACCAGAAATAGTGCCCACTGATAATACAGTGTATAGAGCTTGATCATTGATCATTAAAGAACAACTAACCACAAAAACATGATAAAATGCAGTTCAAGGCACAATGTCCTTCTCCAGAAAGGTGAAAAAAAAAAAAACACGCTTCAGGTGACACACAACAGGTGAAAAGCCCTTGACATCTGGGAACAAGAAACTCATTCTGGGTTAAACTGCTCTGGGTGAGGACTGGAGAAAGGGAGAGCACGAGGGGGGTATGATCTGTGACATTTAAGGTACTGTGAAGGTGAGCTGCTGTGGGCGCCTGCTATGAGTGACAGGTGATAAATACAACGGTCAGCCCGCAGCTCTGCCTCACTCGCTAATCGCAAGGAAACCTTTCACGCCGTGTCCCACCTGCCACCAAAATCCCTCGCCTCCGTCTACCCTGAACACGACCTGTCGAAAATTACACTTTTCACCTTTAATTACCCCTTTTAACTGACAAAAAAAAACAGGAAGTAAAGAAATATATTAAAAACGGTACTGTTTTCAAGTAGCGTAAAACAAAAATACTCTCATTCGCCTTCTGAAGTGCGCTTAAACAGATCCCGGGGCCATCTTTTTTTGTTGTTCCTTTCTACGTTGGTCATTTGTATGTGTCTAAAGCACAAAAAGAAGTGCCAACAAACAAGACATCCATCACCTTGAGAGACAAAACAAATTACACACTGAAGAGAACCTTAATGTGTCACCCTGGCTAATAGTGTCAAGGCAGGCTGCCGGTGAACCTGCGCTCTCCCCTGCGTCCGTTCATCGGCTCTGTCTGCTTTTAGAGGCGAGGCTAACCACAAAACACCGCTGAGAGCACAGCAAGCTAAAGCACTTCAAAAACACACTTTTGGTCTCGTTACATATTCAGACATTTCACTTTGTCAAGCCGGTTTCTTTAGAGCTTCAAAGCAAGATAATGCTAAAGTGATGTCTTTCATCATTTCACTGGGCATAAACTCAGTTTGATGATGACAGTCGTGAACTCTATGCAATATGTGACCTGCTCCATCATTTTGAGCCATTCTGACCCACAATTGTATGCACTGAATGAACAAGGACGTCCCTCTATGGTATAACTATTATGTTCATTAATTGAGATTAATCATCTAAATGTGGAAGTGTAATTGAATGTATTCATTTGAGACCTTTTATAGTGTTTTATTTATATTTCTTTATGATTTTTTAGGTTGTTGTGTTGAAGTCTGTGTTTATATTGTATGCCAAAGACAAATTTTCGCTTTGTGGACTAACCAATTAACTAAAAAGGGTGGTTGTCATAAACTTGTTACTGGCCAACTGGTTAAAAATGGCCAGAATCAGGAAAAAAAAAGACGTTAACAAATAAAGATTTCAACAGATATCCTATATTTCCATCCACCTATTTTCATGCACATTTTGGGATATCACATTAAAAAAAAAACAAGGTAAATACAAGATGCACATCAATTCTAATACTACGCATTAAAAAATGTATGCGTTCAATTGAGGTGGATTATTTTTTTATCCGATAAGAAAACATGAACATAAACTATGATGGAAACACATTTACCGAATAAATGTATTGATGTGCAACAAAAAAACTCATGTGACTTTGACTAAAAATTGTCCATTCTCTTGAACACATGGATGAAAACACTGCTTTATTTGAGAAATAAAATATATAATAATAATAATAATAATAATATTCCAGTTTTGTGCATAAGTCAAATTTGCAACTTTGGATGGAAACATTGCTAATAAAAGATAAAACAAAACAAGGCATTGCTAATATAGTGCATGTATTGAACAAAATACTTTTTTAGCAATATGCTTTTTTTAACTAACAAAATATGTACATTCAATGACTTTCTAAAAGATAAATATAATGTCACATGTTGCTCATAGGCTGTTTTAAATGATGACCTTCACATGAAACACTGACTGGCCGAATACAAAAGGAGATGATGCATTTTAGTAAGCTGTAACTTTCAACATATCTTCTAATGCTCATTCACGTTTTTATATTGTGCTGTAAATAGCAGTAAAGTGGAAAAGATGATCAGTTCACTATGGGCATTTGAACAGAAGCAGCTACAGCGATCTGTCACACTATGTGAAAGAGCGTCAAAACAACATTTGTAAAAAATGTTTATTAAAATGTACATATTTGACTGAGACTAAAAACACACAACAGTCAACTGAAGTTTCATTGCGACTAGCGATTTAAAGTGATAGAGCATAGTCAATCCATGCTCATTATGAAAAAGTGCCTGTGACATAATTTCTTCAAAATGCACTGTAAAAAATAAAAACGGAAAATGTACTGAGAATTTTCTGCCCGGACATTATCCAGTAATTTTACGGAAATTTCTGTTAACCCTTAAAACACAAACTAATGCAATGTGTAATTCAAAATACAGGTAAAACACCTGTAAAAAAACAATACGCAAAATTCATTCACATTTATACAGTACATTATGCCCGATTTTTAGGGACTTTTTTTTACAGTGTGATATTACATTGCTTCTTGCAAGTTTTGCAACACTTTCAAAGTGAAATGTCCCATGAGTGGCACTATAAGCCCATTCAATTTTATCCGAAACAGATGAACGTTAATCTGGCAGTGTTTATGCTGGTTGGTTGTTGTATGGGTTGTGGCAGTTTGAAAATAAAATGTAGCTAAAAGGTAAAATAACGTAGCACCTAACCTAAATTAACAAAAGCAAACATGAGATAAAGACACCCTTGCTAAAGCAACCATGCCATTTTAGCTTGCAAGTCTTTTAGCAGCAATTTTTTTTTTTCTTCGTGACTTGTGTTTCATAGGGCAAGTGCAATGCAGTGGTAGATGAGCTACCAAGAAAGTTTACCAGAAAATGTGAGGCAAACATCATGCACTATGTTTTGAAGTCCCAACTTAGTACTGCACAAACATAAGTATTGATTAGTTAATAATCTACCAAAATCCTGTTGGTGTTTTACTGCCACTAGTGTTTATTTCAGCTGGAAAATGAAGTGAATTGTGTGTTTTTGGACTTTTACAAAATGGTAATTTTGGAAACTTCCCAGACTAACATTTTTTGATTTTGTTATTATTATTATTTTCTGTACAAAGACAAACAGTAATGAAAGCAAAACATTTAAATGTCACAGATGTGTATTTATTGAGTAATCCACTGTTTTGTAGAGGGGGGGTCAAAGTGACAATTTTCACCTGAGATTTGAAGTCAATTTATAGGGGTGTAAAATGACTTTAGAAAGAGGTCAGCATCATTACTTTATTTTTTACACAGAGATTGGTTGGTCTATTACTAAAATCTGTTGACTTGAGCAATATTTGTCAATATTTGCCAACAGTGACAGTTCAACAATGGCAAAAATCACTTCTTATTTTCCTTTTATAGGCCCTCGATGGTTCAGTCCGATATGGACATGCTAATGTGGCTTTATGAGTAAATTGTTAAATTGTACACATTTTCAGTGGTCAAAAGCCAAATGTGGGTCACTTTGCATAGAGCTGATACTTTTTCCTTTTAAAGGGCAATATCTGAAGAACAAATCATGTTATTCATCACTATTTATGTTTGATATCTACAGATAAAAATATGAACAAAATCAAACATTTGAGACGAGGACCTCTGGTTGACTTGACACAGAATAACCCAAAAAAGTATGTAGAGGGACGGTTTTCACATGAGCCTGGGCTGCATATGCAACAAAGTGGCTCTTCACACTAAGACTTGGTGGAGTTCAGCAAGCGAAAAATAATCATGATCTATAAGCATCCGGCTAAACAACCGAGTCTGCAGAGTGGATGGATGGATCCAGGGGGGCTCCGTAAAGCCAATAAAAGTATAATTACATGCCTTCGGCTTTGGTGACAATGCGTGGTGGTGATGGTGACAGGCACCAGGGCAGAGAAGAGGCAGGAAGGATTACCGTCACCCAGCCTCTAGTCACCTCAGCGGGGGTCACCTTGAATGCAGCCTTACAATTTTACCAGTCATTAAACACTAAATCCAGTCTCCACGCACACCTTCCTCATCATCGCTCAAAACTGACAAGGCCGTCACATTAGAACCGCAGCATCTCCCTCTAGACGGTAGGGAGACGCGGGTTGAGGCGTCTTTGCGGCTAAGCTAAACTGTGTTTGACATAATAACGTTGTGTACGCAGACTGTACTCCCTGCCAAATAGATTAGGGCTCTGAGTCTCAAAACAAGCCCTTGGAATTAACATTTATTCAACTCGACGTGATGAAATTGACATTTCAAGTTCAGCGTCTTCATTGTCCCCTTTTTTTTTTTCATTTAGCCGGCTTGTACCCTCCTCACCAGCGTCTAGTGACATAGTTAAAGGTATGTGTTGACGCTTCTTACTTAATATTCTTCGTGTTCAATATCCGAAGCGCCGAGCCTTACATATTCAGCAATTGGGAGATATTTTTCAGGCCAGACAAAGCGCCCATGATAAATTGGACAATAAACACTCTAATCTAATATGGCAGACGTGCGCAGGAGGCTAATGGGCTGGTGAATATGAGCTTGGTGTACGTAGGGACGCCTCCTGAAGCGGGCCAGCAAAGGATTAGCAAAACTCACAGTTAGCACCATTACGCCCAGGCATTTATTCCACAGAATTGGTGTCTTTTGTCCCAAGTTCAGTTTTGCAAGTGGGCGCAGAATGAACAGGAAATTGGTAACAGGAACTGATTTGCAGGCGGTATTGAACAGTCAAATCATAGGATAAGCAACGTTGAGATCTAATAGCTATATTTAGACCACGGCTTTGGAGTATTTTTATAGGCAGAAAATGAAAAACAAGGACCACAGATGAAGACAAAGAGTTGTCAAACAAGAAGTTATTTTTTGAAGAATTCAGCCTTTACTGTGCCACATCAATGCCATTTACGTGTCTAAAGCCTGTCGGCTGATGTTCTGCAGGTATTTCAAGCTCAAAGTGCTAGCTTTCACCAAGCATATTCGTAAACTTCTGATACTTATCTTTAAGCTTGTGAAGATGAGCGCTGACTTTAACAGCACAGTTTCCTGGAATTTGAGTATCAAGTGGGAGTTATTTAATATTCAACATCCTGGTTATACAATTTCTTAGGGCACTTTTTTACATGAAATTCATTAGGCTGGTGCAGCAGCTCCCCAGAGCGCTCAAAAGCTTTCAACAAAATACATTTTGATTACACAATGCCCAAAATAATCTCTTTAGAACCAGAAGCGAGTTTTCACTGTCTTGCTTTCAGCTGGCAAAAAGTTGCATGCCCTTCAACTCCTCCTTTCTTTATTCGAGAACAATGAATTATGAAACGTGCCAATGTGAAATGCCAAAACAGAATAAGACTTCATATATGAGTGTTTTTTTTTTTTATTTTAGTTGAGTTTAATTCAAGGCTGCAGCTTTGCTTGAATTCAGTCTTAACTTGCCAAACTCCTGCGTGAAGCAATGATAAATCTCCTTAAAAGCAGTGTAAGTTAATATAACCTATTAAATATTAATGATAATAAGTCATCTTCATCTATCAATGTGACCACTGATAGCCTGAAGTTATTTTATCGTTATAGTCTATTAGTGCGTAAATTAAGGTCTTAAGGGTTAATGAAGAGTGAATCCGTTTTGTTAATAATGCAGAAATATCATATCGCAGATAGCACGATCCCTGGGTCGTAACATTGAAGTAAAACAGGATTTATCTCCGTATGTTCTGCAAAAATGGGATCCTCACACAATAGGGTCCAAAATTAACACCCACTAAGTGCCAAATGAGAGTCAGGATGGATAATAAAAATGTTCCAGTTGTAATATGATGCAAAATATTTAATTACATATAAAGAGTTCAGATGCAAAAGCCTCTAAAAGCCACTTCGGTCAAAAATGAGATAACAATACTGAGTGAATGTTCTCCGCATTTAGTATACGTTCATAAAATACTTTCACATCAAACCCACTAAATCCCAGCCTGAGCCCATTCAGAAGTACCAGTACTTAGGTAGAAACCTTTACATAGAAGCCTGACAAAAATGCTTATTTTAAAGAAAAACATCTGATGGACTTCATATGCAATTCACCCTTCGCTGCAAGTTTGATTGACAGGCGATCTGACCAATCACATCGTCGAATCGGCCGTTTTGTCCGACAAAGCAGTCAGGAGAATTAGTCGATTAACGTCGGTGGACTTGAACTTGGAAAAATGCTGTGTACTGACGTCTTTCCGCGGTTGAAACAACATTTCTTATAGTGTTCATTGATGTTTATTTCATGCTTATCAATGAACTAGAAGGAAGAGATGATCGGTTCACAAGCAGCTTTAACTGAGCCGCTACAGCGATCACGACACATTAAAGAGCCACAAAACGGTATTAATTGTATTAATTAAAAAAATGACAATTTCAAAGTTGAGACTTTGTTTCATATTAAAAGTAACTTGCTCTGTCCTGTCTGTCGGCGTGTTGTCAGTGTCCTCTTTCCTCCGCGCTGTATTTTCTCTAAGTGAGAACTTGTGTGTGGTGTGAGAGCGCCTTCTGGAGCCTGTCCCTAGTGGCCAGTCGATGAATTGCCGTTTATGTCACTTCCGTATAAGCTTCAAAAGAAACTGCTGGAGGTTGCCGCATGGTGAGAACGTGTGTGGTGTGAGAGCACCATGGCTTGTCGGACATTGCAACAGTAACTAAAGGGGGCGGGTCTTTGCGAACGGTCAATTGTTGCAACTGATGCGACCAATGTGCTTGAATGAAATCAAAGAGACATACAAACTGCGGCGTTTTAAAAAAAAAAGAAGTATTAAGACATGTTATACTGTGTCCCATAAACACAACCAAGCCTAGAAGAAAAAAACACGGAACCACCCCTTTAATACGTCTTCTTAAAATGAAATATATGTGCAAATAAGGACACTGATACAGCCGTACGTCTGATCATGAACGCGATGACATGATGGATTATTCTGATACACAGAAGACAATGATGTAGACCGAAAATTCAAAGATGAATGGGCAAAAAAAGTAACATTGCCTGTATTATTTCTGTGTTAAACTGACGTGTGTTCAGAGACTAGTGCTTTTATTGGTTGTTGTCTCCCCACAACATCATTTTGTGGGGCCTTGCAAACCTCTATTAACTCTAGTGTGGAATTTGTCTACAATATTCACTTGTCATGACAGTAAAATAGGGCATTTTAGTCAATCCACTGTAGTATTTCCTCTCTCAATCAGTAGAAAATGTGGTTAATTCTCAGTCATGCATGGGGGAAACAAATACCATCATATACCGCAAAACCGGTATAATTTAGAAAAATACTGTGATATAAATATTTTGGTCATACCGCCCAGCACTAATTTCAGGGACACCGCCATGCGTTCCGACACTAAAACTTTCCTTTCCTGAAGAATGTACAAATTCAGTGTCACTTCCACTTCTAAAAGCTCAGCAGAGTGCTCTACTCCCACTAACCACAGGGAATTGTCCTTTAGCTGTCCTGTCCACGCTACATTCCCAGCTTGATGCGTACTGATCTCTCCTGGTCCAATTTCTCCCTTTATTCTGGGTCCAGGACTGTTCAGCATTCCACAATTGCTTCCCAAATGTTATTGGATGAGACAGAGACACGAAGCATTTGGAGGAAGAACAGGCCTCACCAGCTGCGATAACAATGTATAATTTAATCCAAGATGGTGTTCCGACCCTCTGTAGACCTTCAGCCACTCCTCCTTGAGTCTTTGCATTATTCAAGCTAATGGTAACCCTGAAATAGAAAAACAGCTTCTTATCTCTTAAAAGTTTTATAGCGCAGAGCGCTCAGAGAGTGGGAGGCAGGCACATGATGCAAAGACGGAGCATGAGGAACCGAGCAAGTGACATGTTTGCTCTAATGCAAACTGAAGGATGTTTTCGGCCTAGAGACCGTCAGCCTCCAGCGGAAGAATCCCATTGGATGAAAAACTGAGATAATTCCTAGAGGGATCTTCTCGCTGGTCTCGGTCCAAGCTGAGCTGGTGATGTTTAAGTCTAATGACATGATTTTTGGTTGTGACATCATTTGAAGAACAAGGAGGAGGGTCACCGGACACTGTTTATCCTGTAGGGGGCTTTTCAAACAGGATCATGAAGCAGCGATGAAGTTCTGGAGCCAAGTCTTAGACACGTCAAAATAATGACAAGTCTACCAAACTTAAACTGCTCTTAACTATAATGGCAAGCGGCATTTAAAAATAACTAACAGCAAAAAATAAAATGAGGATATTTAAAGAGGTCACAGAACGGGTGTAGATAAATTTAAAGCCAGCTGACATGCACCACATAATCTTTTTAGCCCAAAAGAAGTGAAACTAAAAGCACATTTGACCAAAAACAGCATCTCAGTTCCTCAGCATAGAGGTAAATCACACACCATTAGATCTTCAGCCTGACCATCTTTGGGCAAAATGGTTCATATGACATTTGTTCACAAGAAAAGTTTGTAAATATAATAATACATTTAAATATATATTAACATCCACCCCCAGTCAAAAGGTTTGACACACTTGATTGAATTTATTTCTCATGATCTAAAAGGCTTGTACTAAAATGCTTGTAATTACTATTATACATGAATACTTTATACAAATGGAGATATAAATAATGTAGCATTGTTTTTACACAATATAATTTATTGTTATTATAAATTGATACAATGCCAAGAACTTGTGTTCTGGTAGTTCTCAGTGTTGCTTTGCGGTTGCTAAGTGGTTCTGAGTGTTTGCTAGGGGTTTGTTAGACATTTTGGTCTGTAGATATGGATCAGGTCAATCCTTCAATGTAAGATAATGCTATTTCTTCATCTCTCCTCAACAAAACACACAACTTAAAAGTATCATCCATGACACTTGTGACACAGAACACTCGGTGCATGATGACTTGTACAAAATTTATTATGACTTGACTTAAAAATGAGTTATGCATGTCCAAACTTTTGATTGGCATAACCCTTTTGGACTGATGTTAGTGTGTCTTTGACTCCAAAAAGAGCATGCGAGAGAGAAGGAGAACGGAAAGGAATAGAAGATGGAGGTGAGAGGGTCTTAGGCCGTAAAATCTACGTCCTCCCATCCATCAGCCTCTGCTGTCATCTCTGCAGCATAAAATCTCCCATAAAACACTGTTACTGTTGGGAACGCTCCCCACTGCAATTAGACAGCAGCTTCATTAGAGAGAGTGTGACGGAAATGGCAGCGTTCAGAGGAAGGGGCAGTGAGGGGCAGATGTGCTCTGATCATAGAGTCCAATCTGGACAAATATTTCTTCCCTGCTGTCCATCAAGACCCGAAATAGAATATAACATGGTGTTTTCAATGATGAAATACGTCCAGCATGAATAATAGCTATATGTGCCAGTTAAACTTCAGTCAGCAGATCAGATCTTAAACGAACACACACACACACAATGAACATCTCCCTCATGTTAAATTGAATACTTGGCATCAGAACTGTGGTCAATGTTGGGGAATAATTAACTGAAAGTAGTGCTGCTACTAACATTTATCAGAAGCGTGACAATTAGCCGTAGTAGCTTCTAGAGTAGCAAACTATATTTTTTCAACAATTAGCAGTGTAGCGCAACAACATTCTACATAGCTGTTTTTAATGTCACATTATGTTGCTCAGATAGCCTAGAAATCTAGACGCACCCTAGTGGAAGCAAATGTAATTTGCAGCCAGGGTCGTCTAGCAACTCTCCATTGGCTTGCGAGCTGGAAAAACCAACCTCAGGCCAATCACGTCGTGTATTGAGTCGGTGGGCGGGCTTAACATGATAACGGCAGAGTTGCGACGGTTCCGCGTGCTGCTTGTAAACAAAGAAGCTGGCGAACAGCGGTCTTTCGAATCGGCTTTGGCCGCGACTCTGGAAGACTTGGAGTTAAGCTTTTTCTTTCGAGAAAAGAACAAAGAACGGCACTGAAATCATTCTTAAGAAAGGAAGATGTGTTCGGAGTTTTGCCGACCGGATATGGCGAACGTTTAATCTATCAACTAGCTCCGCTTCACCTTCTTCATTGCTCTGGTTGGTTGTAGCGCTATCCAATTGCGTGCAGAGGTCAATAATTAAACAAAAACCCTCTGAATTATCGTTTTTGGGACTGTTAACAACTAGCTTCAAAAGAGTAGCTTGACTATAGTTTAACAACTTAAAAAAGAGTATTTAAATCAAAAAGATGTTGACTCTTTACTTAATGTCAATGTAGTTAGCTATTTTTTTTAGAAACAAGCATTAAACAAGTAGCATGACTGTAAATGGTAAATGGTAAATGGACTGCATTTATATAGCACTTTCAACAGCCCCATGGCCATCCAAAGCTCTTCACATATTGCTTCACATTCACTCATTCATACACAGACGGCGTCAGACATGCAAGGTGCCATCCAGCTTGATGGGAGCAGCTGGGGTTAGGTGTCTTGCTCATGGACACCTCGACACTTGGTCAGGTGGAACCGGGGATTGAACCACCAAACTTCCGGTTTGTAGACAACCAACATGAACCACTGAGCTAATGCCGCCCCGTAGTTTAACAACTTAAAAATAGAATACTTACAGAAAATCAAAAAGATATTGCTTCTTTATATTGTCAATGTAGTTAGCTGATATTTGTTAGCAGATAGCTTCAAAAGAGTAGCCTAAAAACAGCACGTTAGGTTTGAACATGCCTAACAATTGGTCCCAATTCCATCCTTTCTCTATTCCCAAAAGTTTATGTCCTTGCTGCATTTTTACCGTTTCTAATAAAAAAAAACAGAAAAAGCCTTGAATATAAAAAGATTGAATATTTGTCAAAACTGTGATAAGCTGAAAATTGCACCCAAATCCCTCCCCCAAAAAAGTACGATTCATTTTAGTGATAAATTTCCCTTCCTTTGAGATGTGTCTGAGTTGTGCGTGTACTGTACGTCCTGTTTGAGTGTATCAGCCCCACATAGACCTCCACACTTCAGCTCCCCACAGAGATATTATTACCAGTTATGAAAGCAACGGTCTGGTTGGGGGCTCTCTGTCGAGATGTTGCGACATTGACAGCGAGGGGAGAGAATAATTGAATGTGCCATTGTTGAGCTGCACTCTGCAAGCGCCCTGTGCGGCAGACTGTTCAGAGGAACAGAGAAATTATTATTCTCCCGTGCACAGTTGGTATCACTTGTCTCGCAGGCACATAATGGTGAGCGTGGAGACATCAGTGAAGCACAGGCCCGCAAAAGAGCCTGAAATCCATTTCCACACAAGCAGCAAGTTGTGAGAATTGTTAATTGCTTCTCCGATTCTAGCCGCTCTGAAAATCTGGCCACCCAGGACCCCAAAACTCCCAAGTCGGAGAGGATCGCGAATTGGGATCCATATGCGAGACATTGCTTTTCCTCATTAGTCTGCAGGCAGCACCAGTGACTTGCATGAAGGTGCTTCTTGGTCACAAGCAGACAGAGGCCTGAAGGGAGAATTACACTTCTGAGCACTGGGTTTATGCTCATTTTCATGGACTAGACTGCCACAACGAAGCCAGACAGCCAAGTGTGGCTAGTGCATTAGAATTCAGCACCATTTCTGGGGGTGTGTCTCAATGTCTCCTCACAGTGGGCTGCCTGCAGGTCCTCATGCGCTCCAGCATCGGCCATATGGAGGGACTGCATTTTAGGCGTTCGGTGACCTGAACAACGGGAAAGGGAAAAAATATCTGGTGGAGAAGGTGGCAGTGGTTATTTCCAGGCTGAGTTTATGCTGGGTTATGGTTTGAAACAGATGGAGGGTGACATTGAGTGGGTTCGGTTTGCCCTCTAAATGCCATGCCCCTCAGGTGGCCCAGGAGAATAAACCTCTATTAGGATAGAGAGATTGACTGGTACATTCAAATTTTGTGAGGGCATAGCTGCGCAATAGTGTGTGTTTATGTCAGGGAGAGAACGAGAGATAGCGCATGAAGTCCGACTTGGCCCCTGAGAATTCCCCACTATCAGAAAGTCCATGGTGACAGTCACGTTTAAATACACGGGGAGACAACATGCTCGAATTTAAGTTTAGATAACCTGGGAGACCACAGAAGCAGAACAGAAAAGCACAGACTAAAAATACAAAAGCGCTAACTAGGGCCAGGGCTACGAGGTTCTCTCTATTCAGCCCTTTCAAAAGCACTTACAAAAAGTGATGTACTCACATGCAAAATGTGATGCATAATTACATATGTTAATATAAAAATTGCCATTGCTGCACAAAAATTCTCTCACACTGCTTTGATTTCGAAAGCCTCTCTTAGTTTTAAAAATAATTAACTTTGCATTGATCTTAACGCTGTGCTGTTTGGTGTCTCAAAAACCCCAAGGCCACTTTAAAAGTTTGAAAAATATACCTAAAAATGAGAACCAGCTTAAATAATATCTACCTATTGGGTTTTGGTTAGGTCTGAGGAATTTGATTATTGTTTTAAACCTTTATCATTGGGGTTTCTGAAACCCCAAACATAATCTCGACAGAAAATAACTGGGGGCAAATGTAAGGAGAAATTGGCTGAATTTGCATTGTCAGTGGTGTTTTTGGAAATACATGACACTTAAATCAGATATCAAAGCATAAGTGAAATGGAAAAAAACATGTAAATAAACCTACAAAAGCACTGGGCTGCAATTTTAGCACAACAATTATGCTGATGTAAAAAACACTTTAACCCAAACATTTTAGCGAGCAAATACTCACAGAGCAAACTAGCACCGGGGATTGTTCTTAACGCTGGTAATAACAGTACAGCAACAAATACTCGAGTCGCCCATGCTGATCTTATCATATCCACAGGTAAAATTACACCTTTTCAAGTGTGTCATGAAGAGGTAATTGGGCATGCAGTGTCATCTTTACAGTGAGGAAAGCTGAAGCCGAATTCACACAGCTGCTCTGAACATGCCCTAATTGCTCCATGGGAAGCCCTCTATCTCACCAGAAGCCAAAGATTATAGAGATATCACATTTATTTACCTCCCTCTGAAATATAGATTATACTATTTTAAAAGTATAGGCTATTACCGTTTTCCATTTCAAACAGAAACGGCCTAAAACTAGGGGGATGGAGTTCAGATTACAGAAGGCAACACGCTTTCCCCTCACTGATATTTACAAAACACCGACTGAGATCAGCCTCTTAAAGTATTATCAAATTAAATTAAATGGCACCACTTCTAACAAATGTATTCAATTTCGGATTTAAGTGTGATAATGTGATTGGTGGAAAAGCAGCCTTAAAGGTCCCCTTCTTCGCGATTCCATTGTTCAAACTTTAGTTAGTGTGTAATGTTGCTGTTAGAGCATAAATAATACCTGTAAAATTATAAAGCTCAAAGTTCAATGCCAAGCGAGATATTTTATTTAACAGAAGTTCCCTTTCAAAGCCTACAGCGAACGGCTGGCTTGGACTACATCCTGGTACTTCCTTCTTTAATTACGTCAGTAGAGCAGTAGAACAGACTAACCTCCGCCCACAAAGAAACGCGAAAAAGGGGGCGCGGTCTTGTTGCTGTCCCACGTGGAGAAGCGGACGGTCGCGTGGAGAAAAGGAACTGTTGCGTTGAGTGTGTTTATCGCCATGTCATTGAGACGCTGTTATTTTCATCCAGGAGTCAAATCACCTTTGTTTGGCTTTCCCAGGGACGCTGTAGAGATTATTGAACGCATACATCTCTCCGTTAAGAGGCGTGACCTTTCCAACGTGCGCTAAGCTGCTGTCAAATTACAACACAGGAACCGCTTTCACGTGCGCTAAGCTGTGGTCGAATGACAGCACAGGAACCGCTTGCACAATCAGAACTCGTTACGTATTTCTGAAGGAGGGACTTCATAGCACAAGGAAATCACCAGCCGTTTTTAGGACAGTGGAAACAGCGGTATACAGATAAGTAAATTGTGTGAAAAATACTGTGTTTTTTTACACGCGAAACATGAACACATGTTATATTGCACACTGTAAACACAATCAAAGCTTCAAAAAAACACGAAGAACGGGACCTTTAACATTCTGATAAACATCTCTTTTTGTGTTACACAGAAGAAAGAATGGGTCTGGAAGGGCATGAGATGAGTAAATGATGACAGAATTTTCAAGTTTTTGGTGAGCACTCTCATAATTTGAACAGAATCAAAAATCTGTGACCAAACCCGAGTCAGATTTGCAACCTTTCAACCAGATAGCACTCAAGACATGAGTCAGCTTTGAAGTCCATCTGTCACCTGCTAAATCAGAAGAGCCAGAAGAATACACCCACCAGCTCCCTCTCTATGTGAAACAATCTGAGGGAAAAACAAGGCAGGCGTGCGTAGGAATGCAGACTGGAGTCAAACATGCCAATTCAACACAGAGATGAGGAACAGCCACTGCGGAGCAGTTACGGGGGAGACTCGTTCACCGTAGGCTCGCAGGACCGGTGACTCTTTGAAGACGAGAGTCTGTTGCACGTGCGACACCCATGGGCTTCGGATGAGCATCCGCAAGCCTTCGCCAGGAGCGGCCGCAAAGATTACCGCTCTCCCTTTAATCCCACAAAGGGGATTAGATGCTGCCTGAGAAGGGGGAGAGCAGTTCTCCCATAGAATGGGGGTCTGCTTTGAATTATTAACACTTCTGTACAGCCTGGTAAAGCAGGACTTTATACCACAATCACAGCACTGGAAACAAGGGTTTTGGTTTAGCACACTCACACACATATCTATGCACACAGAATCAGCGTTCCACACATGGTCACAAGGACTCCGAATTCTCAAGGGGTTTTCCTTCCCTCACCATCTACATCAACAGCATTTTGAAGCCCAATAACCTCCCACCGAAGAGCGCAGAGGAAGTGAAATTCTATCAGTGTGGTAGGAAAGCTTTTAGCTGAGTAGCGTCTGCACACACAATGAGGGAACATAGTGCTGAGGGGACAAGAGGAAAAAACTTTGTCATCTGTCAAGTTTTAGCACTCCTCAACCACATCCTGTAAGGAAGACAAGTACAAAAGTCATCCCAAAAATATAAAATCATGATCTGATATTTAACAGAAACTCTGAATAAACATAAAAAGAGTTGTTCTCGAGAATCTCCAGAGGGGATCTATAAATGTACCGATGGCCCCACACTCTCAGATCAAACCCCCAACCAGCCGGACAAACCTCAAACTACAACAAGCGCTGACTTTCTGAACTGAAAGAGTCTTCCCAAAACTTACCCCCCTTATTCCATCTGCCCTTATTCCTGCCCTGAAAGGACGGATGGGGAACATCCAGGAAGACCAGCAGAAACAAAGTGAGTCTCACAGGAGAGAGGAGGAACATCTCCAGAGGTCTCGGGGGTCGAAGGTGAAGGTCCTTCACCTGCCCGTGTGTATGCTCGCCGGAGCACGAGGGGCGAAAGGAACCTGGTGCGTACGTCCGGTCATCGGTCACAGTCCAGATGCAAGTGTGGAGCGTGCGTGTGCCTCTGCCACGCTGCCAAGAGCTCCCGAGCTCTGCCCGTCTGAGAGCGCACGTGTGAGAGTGAGACCCGCTTCTCAGTCAAGCTCCATCATATGCGATCGAGAGCCTTCATCATCCGAGAGTGAGAGAACGAGCGTGTGAGAAGCGCAGCTCAGTCTACCCTCGAAACATGCGCACGGATGCATGCACACATACGCTCCCTCTCGCTGCTGCTGCCACCGCTGTCTGAAGCTGTCCGCTGTTTTCCCTGCAGTAGTGGATCTGTCCCAGTCCACAGTGAGAAATCTCACACGGTCGCTTCTCGTTTCCCCGCTTTGCGCGCCAAGAAGCTCCACAGCGTGTGTTCTTCTATGTGGAGTAGTTTCCAGAGAGGGGATGGAGGTGGGGAGGAAATAACAGCGTAACATGCACCGTGGGTCACAAGGGATGAGCCAGGAGAGAGGGAGAGTGAGGGCAGAGCGGCAGAGAGATGCAATGTGGTGACAGCGCTAATCCTGGAGCTCTGATCATAACAGACATTGAGGCAGCGGAAGACAGAGAGGCTCTTTAAAGACTAATAACACTCTCGGCTTCAACTCTGAGAGCGAGAGAAAGAGAGAGAGAGGGAAAGGGAGAGCAAGAGAGAGACTTTTAGAGATAAGAGTAGGGGGAGAAGGAGTGATGTTGGACATTGCAATAGTCAGCAGGTTTGCCTAAACACGCTGGTTCTCGGCTTGGGGAAAGTTAGTAGCATTAAATGTCCTCAGGGGGCTCATGCAAATGAACATTGCCTGAAACTCTCGAACACACACACTTTCAAAACGCTTACGCTAAAGACTGTTATTTTTGCCAAGCTGCTGTCAGAGTGCGAATGCTCGCTGGGCTTGGGGTTTTAGGGTGTAAGAAACATGAGAGAGATTTATCATCATTTGGATTCATAGAGAGAGCGTAAATAACGTCTGCAGCGGCAGCAGTGCCATTAGTGATGACTTGGCTGACAGTTACAGCAAACAATGACATATGAAAATATTTCCTGTTATCTACGTGAATAAGTCTCGATTTATGATGAGCGCTAGATGACCTTCCCCTTTTAACCACTGCAGTACATCTATAAATCATTTGATTGGCTGCATTTAATGTCAATCAAATGTCCTGAATTACATTCCAAGTACGATGCTAGGCTCTGTGCTATATGAACGGAAAAATACATATTCTGATGGTACCCTTTAATCACAGTCAAATCTTACATAAAGAATAAATATGGCACTCTTACTGCTTAGCTCACACTTTCTTCATCCTAAAGAACATTTCTCATTGTGCCTGTTCAAGTATGAGGCAACTTGATGGCTAAATGATTCCCTGAGAGGCAAAAGAAGTTTCTCTTTGGCTGCTTCTTTTTAAATGTCAGTGACTAGGCATTACCCATCCCAGTGCTTGAGGGACACAGTTGTAAAGTTGACGAAGAGACATGAACATTCATTTACTGCTTCCCATTACAGTTACAAATATACTCAACTAAGTTGTGTTCCATCCCATCTAAAAAAAAGGGGAGGGGGGGCAATTGATTTAAGATCTGTTAAAGAATCTTATTGTAAATATTTTTACAGAAGCAGATTTGACAGGACTGATAAAAAATGACAGTGATTTATCGGTCTGCAAATTTTATCAGCTGATATGAGCATGTTGCAGATATTTCGCATCGGCGTATATGCCGCAGATATGCCAGCGATATGAAAGCATGCAAACGTGTCTCACAGCGCGCAAATATTTACACAAAATTATGTCAAAATGCCTGTCTTGTCGAGTATCATCGTAAATATAGACGGTTATGTCTTAAGTGAACATAAACATGAAATTTACCATCATGCCAGCATTTTTGGTCATTTTCAGAAGTGTCATGGCCCACAGAATATTTTGTTGTATGAATATCTTAACATGCAATATATAAGAACAGAACCTTGGTTTTATTCTAGCTCAATGCGTTCTTTTTTTATCAACACTTGAATGTCGGTATGTTTCATGAAAAAAAGCAACATTTTGAGCGAAAAGCTGAGAAAAACACGTTTTTGTCAAAGACTACATACAGAGCAATAATCAAAACACAAATATACCACCACAGCTTCACAGTCCTATAACTAATAATAATAAACTAAACTAAAATAATAAAGCCGTTTTGATTTATATGCTTTTTAAGGTTGATAATCGCGTTACTTTACTTATACATCTGCTGTTTCTGCTTCTTCTTCGCCTGTGTTTTGATCAAGAAATGTGTAATAGCACCGCCTACCGTATAACAGTGGAAACATGGAAAGCAGGAACATCTTGTCAATGGCAGGGAAGCATTTTCTCATTAAAGACAAAATAGAAAAAGCCAGGGGGGGGGGGGTCGCTCTTGACTAAATAACTTTAATAAGGGTTAATCTATATTTGTACAGTGAAGACTATGAAGTGATATTTTACATTTGATTACTATTTATGTAGCCTACCTGAAAATTTAGTGTAGACCTACATGAAAATCTGAAAAGAACTGTTTTTCATTTGTATGTTTGTTCTGTTGTATTTATATACAATGTATGTACATTATGTATATACTGTATTATATACAGTACCGGTCAAAAGTTTGGACACATCAGTGGGAAAGTGTGTCCAAAACCTTTGACTGGTACTGTACTATAATATACACATAAAGAATATAGGCCAATATATATCGATATAATACTTTTATTACACCCTAATATCGGTATCTGCCCCCAAAAACCCATATCAGACGGGCTCTAAACTATTATTCGGCAGAGTCACTGTGTCACTTCTGAATCTACAGTGTCACGGCAAAAGGATTTGTTTTAGCTGAGTTGTGAGCTTGTTGTCTCAATTGAATGTGATGAGAGAGAAAGCCTGAGCACTATAAAATAATATAAGGAGGAGAATAAACAAACAACATGGCCTTTTTTATTGTGTTGTTCTTGCTGGTTCCAGGCAACAGCAAACAAACAGCACATCCTGTGTGGTCCAATTCATGAACAAATGACTCTGACCTGGTTCTTTTTTTTAATAAGTCAAAATGACAAATCTGCCTCAGTTAACAGGGATGCAGAAAATTCACAATTTCACTGAACACTAGAGATATTAGAATATTGCAATCATAATTCAAACGTGACTGCATATTCAGTTTTCATTTGCTTTAGCCAATTGTGCACACACAGTAACATAATTCAAATACTACATTGCATATTTGCATTTGCATTTTTAATCTGGCATCCAAGATACCCTTGGATACTGGGTGATTACTAACACACATGTACTTGCCAAACTCAAGCATTATACAGAGAGTGAAAGACTAACCAACATCTCATGTAATATATTGAAGAAACATATGTGTTTGTATTAGGGTATACCGGTATTAACGATAATCATATAAAAAAATTAAATATCGTTATCGTGTTAATTAGGGGTTTCGTAATATATCGGTATTGCAGATAACCGTAATATTTCAAATGAATAGTACACATATGATAATATGACACATAAATAATACAGCACCAATATCTGGTTGGCATCCCAACATACAGTATGTGGCGGTATTGCACCTTAACACTGGTTTCCACCTGTCATAAAACACAAGCACACAGCGCGCAGCTGCTACTGCCGCGTAAAAGCATATCATCTGATATGACAGACTCTACTTACATTCCAAGAAAGTTAGTTGGCCAGTGTGGAAGGTTTTTTTAGATTCCGGATTTGGAAAATGAATTGATGATAATCCCAGTCTACAGGACTTGCCGATAAATAGTGAGCGCAAAAGTGGGCAATACCACCATCCTGTTCACCCACCTCTGTTATCTTGCAGATTTGGCCACTGTACATAGTTTCAGACTAGCAAAATAATTGCAACTTACTCTGTTACATTAACCTGTTAACTGCTGATTCCTTTCTCTGTTTTGATATGTTTACATCCCTTGGGGCTTTTAGTCCAAGAGTGTGCTCATTTGGATAAAAGTTTATTTGGACAGATCCTAGACTCCTCAATTTGTACAGACAGATGCATAGACCACAATGCGACATGATTGTGGCGTCACAGCATGTGACTCAATTTACCCCCAACCCACAACTCTATAAATTATTTTGACATTTAACTGCATTTAAAACTTGTAGACCGTTTGTTTACAGTTGTAGTATATTGTATTGTTATCATTTTCTTTTGTGTATTTTATAGAAATGTATTGTAGTCAATAATTATATCCCTTAAAACTCATCTTTGATCACCAAAATTCCATATTTCAACTGTGAAAATAATTTCTTTATGCTTTAAAATAGCTTGAATGTAACTACTCCATTGCTTCATTTAGTATACGTGGATGCATTAATATGCAAATTAGTCCCCGCCTCCACTCACTCCCACCAGCTTAGGATATGATCCACTCGCTCAACTTTACTGTAGTAAAAGATGCACAATGGCAAATTAAAATACTGGTTTAATTCAGCCATATATGTTTGAACTAGAAAATGATTCAGAAGAAGCGGAAGAGTGAATTATAGAAGCTCGTCTACAAGTCGATGTATCAGAATGGTAATGCGTTTTATGTATCGCTCTATACAAAGTCAGACACATAACGGTAATTTATATGATTAGCCTTTGGCTTGACTACGTTATCAAACAGCTAATAATGTGCTGCTAATATTACAAAAAACATATTCCCGTTCACCATATCAGTCTGCCTTCTAAAATCCAGCATCCTTGGAAACGCTTGAACAACATCAATGGAGAAAGGCATGTAGTTTATCATAACATCGTGATGTACATCATATACATAATTCACCCACTTTATTGCTAAATGTACCTGATTTTTCATACCAACAGAAACATATACTGACAGTGAAAATAGGGCATAAAAAGAAGAATTGAAAGACAACTATGCGTTCACCCTACCTAGTTCTGTGAATGCAAAGCCGGTGTGTCTTATCTGCAACAAAGTTGTCGCTGTTTGCAAAGAATATAATATTAGACGGCACCACGAGACTAAGCATGGTACCTTTTTTACTGATTGTCTTGTCAATCTTTTTGATAAAAGGGAAGCTGAATGTTTCAATGGTTCACTGTTAGTTTTTTCATACCACACATTTCATGCAGAGCATATGAGCGGAGCGGTAATATTTTCTCATTCCACTCAGCACCACTCGCTCAACCCAGAATGCTCTTTATGACATGCTGGTTTGAAAATATGTTAAATAAGTAGGCTTTTTCTAGTTTCGACTAGTAGTTGTACATTTAAGCCATTGGTGTTTGAAAGAGAGGGAGAAAACAGTAAAGAAAATAGCTTATTATAAACGTTAATGTTTTTTGATGTAAAAAATAATGGTAACATTATAAGTGGACCTCAGAGAACATTATAATTTAAAAAAAAATGCAGTTCATGACCCCTTTAAATATAAATATATAATTTATTATTGATAGTACTGTATATTTGGATGGTTCCTCAGAAGTACTAAAAGATTCATTACTGAATCATTAAGGAACAATAACCATTGAGAGGAATCGTAACCGGAACCATTACATTCCTTATTCGTATCTTTAATGTCCATGTCCTCATTTACCCATTATTTTTAATTGGACATGGCTAATTGATACACCGAAATGACACAGAATCTTAAACAGTAGATGAACTTTCAAATGCGTGACCGTCTCCAAACGTTCGAACACACAAACACAATAACACCTCAATTCACACAAAAGCATTCGTTTCCCTTTTGGATCGTCACCTCTTGAAAAATCAGAAGAAATATGGCGGCCTAATTACAGCCTCGCTGACTGAGAAAGAGCATCTGTTCCGAGTGCAAACATGCTGCAAAACCCGAAATGAATACAGATAAATCTGATCCTGAGAGAGACACGAAAACCACCGTAATCAAGACGAACTGCGGCCGCAGGCAAACTTTCGTGGCAACGGTAAAACTCGGCAAGAGTCCAGCAGCAACATCTGAGCCTGAACCGACGCGCGTTCATTTCATATGGTCCACTGTGAGCCAGTCATCAATAAATGAATTCAAAACTCTGGTATAAGGTTTGCTACATGTGTGGAATGTGTTTTTGTGTTACTACTGCAAAGCTGAAGGCCACTGAGCAGCTGTTCAGACTCTTTAATAGGGTTTCTCAGCACCTGTAAAGCACTGTGAGTCGTAGCAACATGCTAAGCACGGGAAAGAATACAATTTGTTCAGAACATCATCCTTTATTTCTCACCTCAGGACTGCCTGGGCGTACTATGAATGAGTTTGTCGTTTAATGCTGTAAAAAAGCCAAGGCCTTGTGATGTAAGGACAAAGTCAATGACACAGCCAACGAAAAGAAACATCTTTCTCAGCACGCTCTGTAATTTAAAGAACTGTGATTGTCTGATAAATGAAGGCTGATTTGCATAAGCTGCTAATTATTGCCTTACCAAAGCCCAAAATGGAAAATTACGATCTTTGGATGAGAAAACAGAAATGTCATCAATAAAAACTCCTAGGCGCTACAACATTTAAGAGCTCCTATGATGCTGATATAATGGGTATGAGCTCTGGTGTAACATTAACTCAAAGAACGGCGTAAATCTTGAAAGGCAGCACGCCAGTTAGTGCTCGGCTATGTCAAGCCTCCCCGGGAGCCTATTTGCCTAAACTGTTTGTAGATGGGTCTGTTACCCAAATACATTTTACCTCTTTATTTCTGCATTCGAGAACAAAAGAGAAGTAGATGAGCCAAGTGGAGGATGATAGACTGAGGAGAAGTGTTAGAACGTAAAGGGAAACCGAGAGAGGGGGCATTGGATCCATGTAGGGTTGAAGCTGACGTCTTATCACCCCCAGACAAGAACCCCCCGGTTAAACGCGGTCCGAACAGGAGCGGGGTGCAGCGCCGTGATAAGCAGAGGAAGTTCGCTAAGGCAAAACACCAAAGGAAGGACAGAGAGAGGGAAGGATATAGAGAGAAGTGGAGTGAATCAGCCTTAGGAAGAGAGTGCCAGCAGTGCCAACAGTGCCAGGAATGCCTCACCAGCGCCGCACGGCTAACCCTCTTAAAAAATGTACACATAGACATTCAGCAGAAGCGGCCAATGTCGGTTATCAGAAGAGCATGTGTGTAGCCGTGGCGTTCGTAAGAGCAAAATACTGCAACATGAAAGACAGACAACAGACTAAAGAGAAAGCGAGATTCTTGATGGCTCTCTATGAAACGCATTTCGGGCACAGGAAGTGGCATGGAAAACAGTCACAATACACCCCCCGATGGCAATCTGGCTCTTGTGTAACTAGTTTCTCAGCTTGGGCAACTGCTCTACAAGATACTGGGTAATCTATTTTCTCGTCTAATCCAAACAACCGCCCCTGCGCCCACATTTGCAAATCCGAACCGGACCCAATTTGTGTGTTTGGCTTTGTATGCACGACTGTTATGCAGCACTGGAATAATACTAATACTAATAATTATCTAGCATTGCCACCATCTGGCTCACGATTAACATTCCAATTAGAATTCGCCGCAATCAGAGCGGTGCAACTTCCAACACGGGAAATAACTGCTGTGACAACGGCTATTATTAGCTTTGAGTACCCCGGCTTATGAATTTTAATTCTACAAATGAACCGTCCACATACGTCATCATAAAACTGGCAAGCTGAGCATCGAAGACAAAGTGCTTGGGCTTCCAAAGCAGCCGAGGGCTTATTGAAAAGGTGCATGTGGACAAACTGAAATTCAAACTATGACTCGTCCCCTGATGGGAACAATACTGCTCATGCCTCAACGATTCGTTCAGTCATAATGGGTTTTGTGAATCAATATACACAATGGCTTTCATATACTGTCATAGTAAGAGCTTAGGTCCACGTTGCTTTTTGTTATGAGGAGCAATTATATGATTACATCTTATAGAATAAAAAAATCATATCGGATACACCTTTTAAAAGTGACTGATCTAACTGAACAAATTACAATTAAAGGGATAGGTCACCCAAAAATAAATATTAGCACATTATTTACTTTTCATCCTAGGTGTATATGATATTCTTCTTTTCAGACGAATAAAATCAGAGTTATATTAAAACATGTCCTGGCTCTTCCAATCTTTATAATGACAGGGAATGGCCGTTTCTGTTTTGACGTCCATAAAAGTCCATGTATGATCCATTCCACACGGCTCCGAGGGGTTAATAAAGGCCTTATGAAGCGAAGAAATGCGTTTGTGTGAGAAAAATACTTTATAAACTAAAATAACTAGCTTCCGACAGATGGCCGTACGCATCGATTTACAGCAAAGAGTGACCTCTGACCTGACGCATGACATATTGACGAACACGGAAGCAAAACACCCGTCATGAATTAGAAGTCTAAAACGAGGATATTCACAGAGAAATGCAGAGGATTTTGATATAAGAGAAGAGGGGCTTGAGTTTGTTGCCCAGCCCTATCCATGTGTAGGGTTGGGTACCATTCACATTTTAACCGGTATCGGTACCAGTACCGGTACCAGTACCGGTACCTGAAATTCAATACCGGTACCCAACGGTACCTTTTTTTCAGTACTTTAGGGATGTTTACATCAATAACTATAAAGAACCTGTAAGTCGTTTATAGAAGTGTTATTGATATTATGCCAGAATTGCCCTGGTCACTGTCTGCCATTGTCTGTGATGTTTGTATACTGTAATATTTACTAGTAAATAGTAGGCTACTAGGTACTTAATTTAATTCATAAAAACAACCATATTATTATTATTATTATTTATTTTTTTATTTATTTTGAAAAGATTTCCCACAAATTATGTGTTGAGTATTTTCTGGTAATCAAATGAAGACAAAATACATTAATTTAATTTATCTTTGTAATGTAACTTTTTTTGTCAAACAAAGTGCTGCACAACTGAGCTTTATACGGTTCAAATTAAAACATGAAGAAAATGTTTCATTTATTAGTTAAAAAATAAAGTTTTGATAATTTATTATTATTACATTAGTGTTAGTATTATTATTATAGAGTTAGTATATTATATATAGAGACGTATCTAAATTCTACTGTACAACAGTAATGTATTTGTCGAGTTAGCCAAACTTTTATTTTGACGGGTTGCCGTGAAGAAGTTTCTGTGTGTTTATGACATGAAGGTTTTTTTTTTCAAATGAAACACTAAAATGCTCATAAAGTGACTCTCAGTGGCTCTGGAGATGACGTGTGTGCGTTCATGTCCTCATATGGAATAACACCTATGGACGTATGGACGGCAGAGATGGAAACATGCGACACACGTGCGATTCTGAGTGAGTGAGTGTGAGTGTGTGTGATGTGTGTGTGTGTGTGTGTGTGTGTGTGTGTGTGTGTGTGTGTGTGTGTGTGTGTGTGTGTGTGTGTGTGTGTGTGTGTGTGTGTGTGTGTGTGTGTGTGTGTGTGTGTGTGTGTGTGTGTGTGTGTGGTAAACCGCGCGTAGCCTATACAGCATTCATTCGCACAGTCACACGCAGGATTCGTATTTAAATCGTTTTTTGCGGTTTAATATTCACAGACATTAGTCTATATCACCAGATGCGTTCTCAGGTACCGAAATTTGGTACCGATTGATTTAATGTGAATCGGTACTCGGTAGTACCAACGTAATTCGGTTCGTGCCCTTAAAAGTATCGAGTTCGGTACTCAACCCTATCCATGAGAGGCGTCAAAGCTTGCGATGCTCCGTTTATTCCTTTGCTGGAAATCGACTTGTGTAGGCCGTCTGCTAGATATTTTACTTTATAAAGTCTTAAATATGGATATTTTTCTTACACAAACACACCAATTCGCTTTAGAAGGCCTTTATTAACCCCCCAGAGCCATATGGATATATTTTATGATGGATGGATGCACTTTTATGGACTTCAAAATAGAAACAGCTATTCTCTGCCATCATAAAACTTGGAAGAGCCAGGACATTTTTTAATACAACTCTGATTGTATTTGTCTGAAAGAAGAATGTCATATACACCTAGGATGTCATGAGGGTGAGTAAATCATGGGTTAATTTTCCTTTTTGGGTGAACTATCCCTTTAAGGATCAAAATAATATATGACCTTCCAATTAATCAACCAAATTAAATCTGTTGAGAAGACACATTTGGCAGTCCAACTCATTGACTAGCATTACAATAAGCACTTTTAGAAGTCAATATATTGCGTTTTATTTGCAAATCATTCAATAAAAACCTGTCACTGGTTTAATGACTGATTTCAATTCAAAACATGAAGGTGAAGATTTTAATATTTTTTTAATGGTAGGCTAAAATGACATACTGATTAAAGAGGGTTGATTAATTGCATCATTTTCTTTTATATAAATCATGTTAATTTAATGCTTTAAAATTGACAGCTCAAATTAAGCTCTAACCCATCCCTTCACTGTCCGACAGGGTAACAGTGTGTGTGTGAGACACAGCAAGCAGAGATATTCCCCACCACCTGACACCCTAATGCCATAAACAAACACATCTTTGTCAACAGAGCTTGCTGTGACACCTGGTATCATCACAAAAACAATATCCTCGGTGAGTGTTGTATTACAGGACACAAAAAAAGGCTGAATACCTGGAAGAGGATTTTACTGAAAAAGCTAGCACTGCATGGTTTCACGAGCCAGACTGCATGAATAAGACATCAAATACACAATAATATACAGACTATATCGCTAGATCCCTGTATGACATCGCTGGAAGAGAAATCGAGACACCGCCACATTGTTTACAAAACTGCAAATATAATATATGTACAGTGTGCACAGCATATATCCCCTGAAAAAGAGAATAATGAGAGAATGTTAGGTCATTAAAATGCGTCCTCTTTTGGAAGAAAGGAGTGTCTTTTTTCATGAACCTGAAGAAAAGTTTAAATTTTATTATATAACGAAATATCAAAGCCCAAACACATTTTAAAAGCAGTTGGTCAGGTTTCATATGACAAAATATATTGCTAGAATGAAATAGATACAGTATATATAAAGACAACGGGTATGTGCACACGTTATGGTTTTTAAACTTTGAGGCCAAAATGTCAAAATATGTTTCAGAGTTGCTGCATATAAATGACGTAATAGCCAACTTGATCCAGCTTTGGAGATGAACAGCAACCCAAGGACACAATATAAACGTGCAAAATGATTGCGTTGACTGACTGGCCTGCAAGAGAAAGGGACAGATAATGTGCTTGTCATTTTTTGGACTCACAGTTGTTGGTTCATATTTGCTTCTTTTACTCTAGTGATTATTCTCCTTAGGTTTAATTTGGGTAAGATCCACAAAAATGAACAGATGAGATATTCCAACTCGGTTGCTGAGTGGTTTGGCCTTTTAGGTAGGAGGATTGGCTGTGTGAAGTACAAAACGTTCACACTTCCTAGTTTATGTAGCACTTCAACCACCTGTCTGGTCACATGACCCAACCTGGTAACTATGCAAGGCCTAGAATGAACAGAATCTCACAAATTCAGCTTTTGATCCAACTAATATTAAAGAAAGTTGAGCATTAACAAATAAATTATGAGGCCAGTCCGGTGGTTGAAGGTGATTTTAATTTATTAATTAATCTAAATGTTTTTTTGTGTTTTTTATGGTCTCATTGAAAGCAATTTTAGGTTATAAAGGTTTAGGTTATTGTTGGTAACATGTTATGATATAATTCTACATACCGTTCACAAAATAACAAATATATATTTTTTTAAATCTATAATATTTCTATATGTATAGTATAAAATATCAATTTTTGTGTCATACTATACTCACTCTTCTTGTTAACTAACCAATGTTAACAAAAGCAACCTAATTGTAAAGTCTATTAATATTTAATAGCAGTGTGCATGCAGAAAAATGTATAGTCACTATAAAATATGTATATTCACCAAAAACCTTGGGGATCATTTCAAATATTTATTCCCTGTTTCTAGGATTTTAATGTTGATGAGAACCTGAGAACCTAAAATATAATTATATTTGAATTAATATTCCTACAACACAGTTGCTGAGAATTATTTCCCTCTCATTGTGGGATCAATGACTTGCAACATAATTTTAAGAGTTACACAGCACTGGCAAGAAATGTTATTTTCAATATTTTCCATCTGCCACATAATCCACCAACCACATCAAACCTCACGTTCCTCGATCATCTTCCAAACATCTTCCTTTTAAAATGATCCATTTGGATTTAGCGCATCAGCCCCTTCCTGCTCTACTTGGATCCATATGTGTGATTATGAACAAGAAAACAAGTGATTCAATTAAATGCTGCGGTACTTGTTAAAGGCGCAGTTACACCACAGCGATAAATCCCAGTGCCGTCAGAAGTTTGGGCAGCACAGAAGAGCCGGGTGCTGGGAGTGGCAGGCGGGCCATTGGCGGCGTTCGAGAGGCAATAAGAATCAGAATGAGTTAGTGATAGCTGTCGTAAAAAATGGCAGGAACGTCTATTTACAACCGGCAGTAAAACTGCCGTTGGTGCGATTTATGTCTACACTTGGCCTGCAACAACCAGCCCCTTTTTTGCCAAGGGCACACCAATACCCTCCACACTATATTAGAATACTGCAGATGGATGTTATATCTGACTGCAAATTTGTGGACCGCTAGATGAGCATGGAAAATTAGGCAGAAAAATGGGCAGTAATGTTCAACAATTTTCTTCGCCACATGTGGAGCACGCACATGGGCGTTTGTGTATGTGCCGTCATTAATGCACGTGTATGTGTGTGTGTGTGCTGCACATCCCTTCCACCTTCACACCCTTCAAACACTCCCTCCTGTCAGGATCGCAACACCCACGGTGAAGAGTTATTAACACCTTGGTCACACCTTCAGGTAATGGCAGCAAATATGCTTTGAATTATAAGGTACGTATTTCAGCCTCTCTGGCCCTGTGTCTCTTCCCTCTCTCTGAGTTATGCTATTGATTTAAGAGCTCAGATCCTGAGTAAGGGCCAAGATGAAGCTGGTGTGGCCTGGAACTGATAGAAAATAATACTCATGGGAATGACTGAATCTTTCGAGGATAAGGTTAGCAATATGAACAAGCCCTGAAGCTTAAGTTAAAAACGTCAGTTTCCGCTTTTTCACTGTTGGCCCAGTGCGAGCCAACGGGCCAGGCTGGGCTAATAGCCACAGACCTGAAGCACCGAGCCCAAAAGGACGCTGCGTTTCCACCGTCGGGCTAGAAGCTCTGCATTGCTACACTAAAACCTGCCCGTAGCATGCCTCTCTGGAACAACATCACACAGACCCATCATTTCATCAACTAATGGAAGTTTTATCAGAAAACGAATCAGAAAGAAATCACTGGAAACTTGAGATCGCAAAACAAACACAATTATTTCACAAAAAAAAAGAGGACATATGTTATTCAGTCGCATCTGTTTCTGTTTATTTGTAGTCACAGGACAGTATGTTTACATCATATTTAGAAAGAATGATCATTTATACAAATTTTCCACCAAAAATATGACCTGAGAAACATTAGCACTCTCTCCACTGAGCGTCCCAAAACAGTTGTATTTTAAAACGGTTATATTTTCAGACAGAGAAACAGGGGAAGCTCTCGAAAAACCGGAGTTGCTTTATTTTATTACATATGCAGAACTAAATATGGATACAAGTGTGGTCATGCTTCCTTTCAAATCTGAGGATGATATCTCTAAAAGTATGAATTCTACTAAGCATTTTGTAAGTCCTTGTCGGGAGTTTTTACAGAATGCTGATAAAGATGCTAATGCAATATGTTATTGCCCTGTAAACACCCATTGCAGTCTTGTGTCTAATGTCTGGCGAGAAAAACAGCTCAATTCATGCTCTATTGTTCTCAAGCGACGAATATTTTACACCTTTGTCGGTATGATACTTAATCCTCATTAATCTTTTGTTTGTATTCAGCCATTAGCCTTTATTCTGGCTGAAGGCTTGCCCATTAAAACCACATACAGTAATCCACATATTATCTGAAGTCTTTCTAGAAAACAAACAAACTAAAAAGCATATTTTTGAGACCTTATGTGAATTCTTGTAACAAAATAGATAGTGAAATAGATATAGCTCCTGGCGCAACAGGTGCATTAGAGCAACTGTTAGCATCAAGCTACATAACACAATTTAAAAGATTAAAATGACACTTTCACTCAACATTTCATTTGAGACCACCATCGAGTGTTTGTATTACCTTCCTACCGCAATATAATGGGGATTTCATTCATATGATGATGTTAAAACATGTTATATTTAGCATTTTATATGGAGCTCATCGCTAAACCTGCTGAGCATTTATAATGTAAACATCCATTACTGATATAATAATAGCCAAAATCACATGAAAATCACTCAAAAACCTTATGCCATAGTTATCGTGTGTTTATTTGATTCATATTTCACGTGTAGAAATGTATAATTGGTTCGTTCTTCACAGAGACAGAATGAGAAAGTGTACACAGAACAGCGAGGAGACAGAGCTTGCTGTGTATACTGTTTCAGCTTATCAGATCCGATAATTCAGTGGGAAATTAATAGAAATGGTATTCTACATGACAAAAGATTTTGCAAACGTGATAATAAATCAATATTTCTCCAAATATGCGCACTTTTGAACTAAGAGCCATAGCAAACGCTGTTCATTGCAGCTGTGTGGACACAACTGAACCGCAGCAGACGAGAGAGAATTCATTTCCGTGTAATATTCTATTAAAAATATCCTACATTACAGATCAATTATTTTGCACTCCTGACATAAATTAATGTCACTGCAACCCAGTTTTATCATAAACAGTGGTAAAATACTGAAGCTGGAGTCTTTAATCTTTGTAATGATACTCAGTTTGTCCAGATGAAGAAAGTGTGTGATGTTTTAACGTGCAGTGAATGTTGAACAATAGTAATGTGGGGCCGTCGGCGATCCTTGACCCTAAAGGGGTTAATGCAGATGTTAACTGGTATCATCCGTGGCGCTGCCGTCTCCAGACTCAGATAAAACCCACCTTTGTTTGTAACCACTCCTCAAGCCTGAGCTGGCCAAGGTATTCGGCGAGCCAAAAAACCCTGACTGTTGGCCCAGAGGAAGCCCAGACATAGCCCGACCAAGCCCCAGAAGTGACAGTGGACACGCGACTGGTCCTGGCACATGCTAGCACGCCCGCTTTTGGTCCGACAGTGGAAACGTGTCTAGTGAGTATATCGTCCAGCACTGTTTATGGTATGAATGAAGTACGACCCCTGATCGTAAATTTAGGTAGGGTAGATTCTGGGTCTTATCGCAAGTTTATGATAAACTACTGTTGTCAAAAATAGAGATATTTTGATGTGTATTGATACTGAAATATCTGATACGGTCCCAATACTCCTTTTCTGCAGTATTGATACACTCCTGCTTTCTCTTCTCTCCGACGGTGAAGTGACACACACCCGCCTCCGCTCACTCACTCATCTCATTCACTCCCGTGCTTGTATTGCACATCATTTTAGTCATTATCCCAGGTTTCATGCTCACACCTAAAGCGTGTGCACCATTAATCTATATAAGTAGCAGAAGCGCTCTCATAAGGCCGCCTCTCAAACAGCCGCCTCTCAAACAGCTTGCGAGTACCAAATTGAGTTTTTCAAGGCTTATTGCGCACAAACTGTCAAATACATACAAAACTATGTCAAAATGCCTGTCTTGCCGAGTATTCAGATACATACAGTCAGTTTTGGAATGTAAATAGTTTAGAGAAAACGCATGTTGTGTAACAGTATATTGGATCCATGCCTAAGCTCTTAAAGTGACAGCAGCCTAAGAAACTTGCTGCTGTCTGTCATGTTCAGTTCAAAACTTGAATTGTAAGCATTAATCTGCATTTATGCTATTATTTTTTCATCAATTTCAAGAAAACTTCTGCAAGATTCAATTTCTATTTCTTTGTGTTAAGTTTGTTAAGTTTTACAATTTGTTTGTTTGGTCTTATTTTATTACTGACTGTTTACTTATTTTGTTTTTGTAAATTTAGTGTTATTTAAATCTAGCTTTATTTAAATAAAGCATTCCTGTGCTGTGTGTAAGTAGCCTGGATGCCAGCCGAACTTAACCCCGCCCACAACATTTGAGGTCGGGCAGTTCGATCTGGACTTGATCCTTGATGGAGTAACTATGTCAGAACAGGAGCTGTTCGGACCAATGAAAATGTCAGGGCGGGCTTTATACGATGATGGACAGATGATAAACAGTAACGTAAGCATTCACGTCACCAAAGAGCGCTTGGGTTGAATTTATTCTAATCCTAAACAGAGAACTTGTTCGTATTTGCATTCACCTTTACTATTTCTCTCAGAAATGATGATCGTGTTGGTAAGTACTCTGTGTATCCTTAAATTATTTTTTACAACACCGGCAAAGATCGTTTACACTTCTTAATTTACTTCTTCCAGCGTGCGTGCAGAAGGGGTTGCCAAGTTTTCACAACAAAACCCGCCCAAATGCGGAGGCGGGTGTGTGTCACTTCACTGTCGGAGAGAAGAGAAAGCAGGAGTGTATCAATACTGCGGAAAAGGAGTATTGGGACCGTATCAGATATTTCAGTATCAATACATATCGAAATATCTCTATTTTTGACAACAGTAGTTTATCATAAACTTGCGATAAGACCCAGAATCTACCCTACCTAAATTTACGGTCAGGGGTCGTACTTCATTACAGGGTAGAATATGTGGGGGTTTTTTGGCAAAATTTGCATTCCTGTGTCTAAATATCACAAAATTGGGGTCGCTTCAACCCGCAGACATGGAAAAACAGCCTGCGGGGAAAACCGCGGACTTGGCAACATTGTGTGCAGTTGAGTTCTGTTGAGATTTGACAGCTAACGTTATGCGTCGCTCCGTTGCTCTGATTGGTTGTAGGTCTATCCAATTGAGGTCTTTCCTGGTTCGGTTGAAACCCATAATCACAGCCCAACGGAGCAGTATCAGACTCATATTCTGACTAGAATTGAGTATGACAACGTCAGGCTAGTGTGTAATTACAACAAAATTAAAAAAAAAAAAAAGAGATAATAACAAATTATCTGTATGGTGGTATATATGGCAGTTTTCCCCATGGTATTGAAAAGGATTTCGAATATCAAGGTGCATTGTCCCTGTAAAAATAAACAATAAAGTAAGTAAGTATGATAAACATAGTGTAAGCTTTATATTCTAACCACTGAACACATGCAGACACTTTTGGCAGAGGTCTAATTGCGTTATTTAGACTTAGGGTGGCACTCTAATGTTGATTGACAGTCTGTTTTAATATTGTCTTAATGTAGTATTTATTGCCTTTGAATGATGTTTGAGAAGGTTAAAACTTGTGGAGGATTTCTGGTGAGGAAAAGAAAGTAATTTCTATTATCAAAAGAAGCATAAAACAAACACAACCTAAGGGTATAAAGGCTAATCACATTAGAACGTTTATTAATTTAATACAAAGTACAGACATGCCAACTAGTTTCTGACCTGATGCAGACACATAGCCGAAGTGGATTGATATATTTTTTGTCTGGAGCGAGGTTTACTTAAGGTAACATGAAAATAAGCAGGGCAATCTGAAATCTGCCCCAATGGCTCGCAAATATGATCGCAATGCAGTTCCATTTTTTAACCACATATTTACTTTGGAAAATAGAGGGGCGCTGTAAAGCTGGGGAGAGCTCAGGCACCCGCTGCCCGCTTAGTATACTGCCCACTTTATGACTCAAAATAGTCTCGAAAAAATATATGTTAGCAGGATGCTGATCACATTTACAATTTATTATTGATTCAGTTTATAGAGGTCTATGTTTTGGACTCCTAAAAAAAGAGACGAGCATCTGCATATATGTCCCATCCCAATTTCAATATGAAATTAAACAGGAAAAACACATTTCATGGGGTCTTAAAAAAACAGATGAGTGAGAGAGACACCAGGATACAGAGAGAGAAAAAGCAAAAGATTCTCAGATTTCAGTCCTTTGATTGTGATTTGATCATAGTCTCTGAGGACAATTAGGTCATACGTTACTTTAACTGTTAACTATTTAATGTCCGAAAATAAGGATACTATACAAAAACATAAAGAGGTCTAATTGTAAATAAATTAAAAAATCTTTCATTGGCTGGATTATGCATGTATATGACAGATATATTTTCCATCTGGATCTTGCAATGTGTTCATGAAATGGCAAGCCTGAACTACACAATCTGACAGCAATCAGAAACACCTTAAATGTAACACACTGGACCGGAACAGCCTCCCTGCATATTGAACTTTATCCGCAAGGCTCCCTGTGGAAAATATTGCCATGGCACACGCCGTGTTCACACAAATGACATTTAGGCGTGTTTTTCTTCCCCGTTAAATTGCAGCTCATCCAAACGGTACACATTCAACAAATCAAACCTCTGCCATTTGTGTAACCTTAGGCCCTTTTGACCTCTTTTTGAGAAGGGTCAAGTGTCGACTGAACCCTGCAGCCGGCTCATTGTTTTTAAAGGTCAGAACCTTGTTTAGACCAAAATGAGTTTTAGTTTTCCCTTCTTTCTATGCATTTATGACAATAGAAGTCTGAGTAAAACTATTAAAGATTTAACAGTAAATTGGAACTTATAGCTGAATTCTAAAAAAGATGTTCTCTTTGTCTTTTCTAATTCTCTTCTACTTTGGGTCTTTCATTTTCCAGTCTTCAACTTCTACTCCTATTTTGTTCAATAATGCTGCTAAAAACCTTTTTTTAATTTTTTGATTGCTGTCAGATCAGTGGCTTTTTTTTAGTTAAATCTCTTCACAACGTTGCTTTTGAAGCTTTTCCTGAATAAATAAATAAATAAAACAGCCAGTTGAGGCTGAATAGAGAGCCATGGATTTGTCAGCTGCGCTCAAAGGGAATCAGACAAGTGATGATAAAAAATGCAAACACAAATCTAAGCTTTCGCACTATTACTATGTGCGAGTGAAAATCTGGCATCTGTATCACTGAAAATCATCATTTACATCTGAGAAAATCTGGAATGCGGCAGCGGACAGACACATCACAGTTGTACCGAGACCCAGAGTGTATGAATTGATGCTGTTAATGAGATACAGAGAGAAAATCAGGTAAAATATAAAATAAGAAAAAGTTTACGGCCCTTCGCGTTTGAATTCAGTCACAACTTTACGAAGAACGGGTGTGGAAGACTTGATTATCACTGGAAACCACGTTAAACCTGAAAAAAATGGGTCTCTCCTCCTCCTCATTTGGCTTGGAGGAGTTCACCTGTGCACAGAGCGCTAATTAATGCCCATGTCTGGGCTGAAGGTCGTCTGGTCCTCAGACAAACACACTCCACGCTCCATCTCACTGACTCAATTAACAGACCTGTCTAATGACTTCCTGCGGTCCCTCCTCGACACTCCCCGTCTGCACCCCTCGTCCGTTTTCTTTCTCTTTTGCAGTTTCTTCCCTTCTCTCTCTCCTTCCTCAACCAGAGTGAAAACTCCATTACAACACACGGCGGCCTGCTAAATGAACGAGCTCGCTCATTTCTAAACGAGCATGTAAAAAGCATATTTGTGGAGCATATTGGTAATGAAGTTTCGCAGCCGCTGGTTGCTGCAAGAGGAACCACATGGTTCCAGGGTAATGAAACCTGAATTTAAGACACCGTAAGCGAGCTTGATGCCACATTAAATTAAAAATGAAGAGATGAAATGAAGTGAACATGTTGTTTTCCCATTTAGCCCCTTCTTGCTTCGTTCAAATTGCTAAACAGAAAAACAGTAAGAAGTCCTCGTGACTTCTTACGTCAACTGATTAAGAGACTTTAGAACATCCAGGATAAGAGACCTCAATAAACCTTTTGCGTAAGTCCAGTCTCATTGACTTTTTGGCTGCATCTGAAATCACATAATTCCCTACTATATAATAGGTGAAAAACATTATGTGACAAAATAAGTACGTCCTAATTCACAATCATAAAACTGTGGGCAAAAAGTACCTACACTCTTAAAAATAAAGGTTTTTATATGGCTCTTTGGCGGGGTGTATGGTTCCATGAATAACCTTTGATATCAAAAAAGAATCTTTCAGCTCTGTACATCCTTATATTACACACAGTCATACTAGAACATACTTTTTTTAGTGGTCACAAAGTAATTACTTATTCAAAATAGGTTCCTATAAGAGAGTATGCGTTTTCGGATATAGCCATTGCTTGGATTTTCTATGACCATCTGTTGTATGGCTGAAACAAAAAGTTTTTTTATACATTTGAAAGTTAAGATTTGTGTTTTAGTGTGTTGAAAGCATTGGTGGAAATTTGTAGGCATCACATACCTAAAGGCTGGTAAAAACAATAAGTAGTTGCTGCCTTATAAGATTATAAAATACAAATTCTGTGTGTGATATGTAGCTTTCTAACAGAGTTAGAAAAGCATTATCTATTGTGCAGGGTTATTTCATTATGGTTGTAGTAGCGATGTGCTGGAATTTATTTTCAAGGAAGTACCTTGTCTATTAAAGGGGTGGTAAACCACGATTTCACTATTCTAACTTTAGCTAGCGTGTAATGTTGCTGCTTGAGCAGAAACAACATCTGCAAAGTTACAACGTTCAAAGTTTAAAGCAAAGGGAGATATTTGCTTTTAAAGAAATCAGTTTCTAAGAACTACAGCAAACGGCCAGTAGGCGACTACACACATTCCTCCAGGGCTGGTGACATCACCAGGCTAAATATTTACATAAACCCCTCCTCCGAGAATATTAAATAGGGGGGTCGGGGGCCGCGATGCCGAGGAAACGCTGTTATATTCATCCGGATTGCAGGTCTGGGGTACTTGCTTTGTTCAGCCTTCATAGGGACAGGGGTGTGTTGCAGAGCGTTTAACATACAGCATGTTATATGCACGTGTGTATGAGACAGAAGGGAACAGGCGCGTGCGGGGCTCCCGCAGCACATCTCACGGAGGAAAACTTCCATCTTCGCGAGTTCAATGCCGGATTTGCACAACGTCAGCTGCATAAGACAAACACTGCCAGTGTGTGAATGCACGACACGCGCGGGGCTCCCTCCCGCAGCACATTTCACAGAGGAAAACTTCCACAATGTTCGCGAGTTCAATACAGGATATGCACAACGGCTTGTCCTGAAAGCTGGATTTACAAACAGAAGCTGTTTACGGGCCACAACCTGTAAGTCTGATTTATTTTTCATCGATGTGTTTTCCTGTAATAGGTTGTACATTGTAGCAAGGAAGTAAACAGATGACAACACTGTTCTGCAAACCAGTCTGTTAAATGCTCATTCATACTTAACGTTATCCGACGGACACCTATCGTTACAAACACTAATGTTAAAATCTCAACAGCGAACCTGGCATTAGTGTAAATGATTCTTTGATTAGAGCTTTTATGTGTTGTTTATCTACAGGCTTGCTAAACATGGTTCTGTGTGTGATTTGGCTAACTTACTAGTAAAGCCAGTGTTTAGTGTTTTGGGTTAATAGTTCTTGCGACAGATATTTGGCTATAATCGTTCTAAAAATACAAAAGTAACAGTGCCATTCAGTAGCGATCATTATAGATCCGCAGTCTTTACTCTTGAGGACTGAACAGGTTCTGCTCGATCATCTTCATTAAAATGTTCTGGGTCTGATTCGGGCTCAGATTGGTATGGTTTTATTGACGCCGTTGTTTCTAATACTGACCAAAGCACAGTCTACCGGTGAAGGGAAGGGGCATGGCGTTTCTGATAAACATGCACTGCAGTTAGCGAATCACAAAACACTGGGCCAGCTAACCAATCTGAGCCCATTGCGTATTTTTGAGGGACTGGCTTCATACAACCCGGAAAGCATCAGACCGTTTTACAAGGAGGGACAGAGCAGTGTAGAATAAAGGTCAAATATATGAAAAATAATGATTTTTTTAAAAAAAAACAAGCATGAACACATGTTACAGTGCACCCCACAAACACAATCAAGCCTTCAAAAGAATGTGTTTTACCACCCCTTTAATGGGTAAAGATACAGTAACATCTTCTGCTAGTCGGCTTGAGATCCTTTCCATCTAAACTGGTAATAACTCTTAAACTGTCACAGTTGGTTTTGGGTTTTGTTTGTTTCATGTCTTTTATTTTGAAGTTTATCATCATAGTCATGTTTCCTGGTTCTTGTCATGTGACCTCCTTGCCCTTATGTGATCATGTCATGTGCTTACCTAGTTTCATGTGTCTTGTTCTGATATAGTTCTCATTGGTTCATTGTCTTGTCATGTGGTTGAGTTCTGGCTGTTCAATGGTTGTCATAGTCATGTGTTCCCCTAGTCTCTGTATATATAGTCCTCATGTTTGCCTTGTCAGTTTGTCGAGTATTGTATCCCATGTACCATTGTTGGTGAGTTCATGTTTCTTGTCAGGTCTATGCTAATCTATGCCAAGCCAAGTCAACTCAAGTCTATGTTCAACGTATTTCTGTTCACGTTCTGGATTTAATAAAACTGCACTTGGGTTCCTCTACACTCGCCTCCAGTGGATCTATGTTACATAAACCTAGTAGTGAAGGTTTTATGATCAGTAGGATAACCATATTCATCCGCATAGTCCCGCAGAGCCGAAGCAAAGCCAAAATGTTCTTCCGCAAATGCATACAGTTTTTTGATGGAGGGCCAAAAGTTACACAGTGTTCCTTAACTCTTTCCCTGCCATTGACGAGTTATCTTGTCTTTTATGAGAGAGCGCATTCCCGCCAAATTCACTGTTATAAAGGTAGATGGTGCTATTATGCATCATCTGAAAGAGTACAGAACACAGGCGAAGAAGATGCAGAAACAAGCAATATCATATGTAATCAATAACGCAATAATCATCATTAAGCATAGATCAAAACTGCCTAACATTACAGAATGAAATGCTGACCCAGGACGAGCAACAGGACTGTGAAGCTTTGGGGGTGTTGATGGACTTGATCTACTCCATTTATGTTTTGATCATCTTTCTGAATCTGTTTCAGATGTAGTATTTTGCGAAAACACAATTTTCTCAGCTTTTTGCTAATTTATTATTATTATTATTTATTTATTTTTTTTTAATGAAAATTACCCATATTCAAGTTGTTGATAAAAAAATGCATAAACCTAGAATAAAATTGTTTTTATTTGTTTTTGTTTAAAAGCAGAGGGTCTGTTCTTTCTTTGTATATATTGCATGTTCAGACATTCATACAAAAAAATATTCTGGGGGCCATGACATTTTTGTGAAATTTTTCAAAAACGTTGGCGGGGAATAGCCACGTTTTTTTTTTTTTACCTGTTAACTGTCACTGGCCCACCGGTGGGCCACTTTGCCACTGCATGTTTAAAACAATTATAAGATATCCTATATTTATCCTGATCTAATGTTGACAAACTATATATCATTTGAAAGCTTACGAACTCAAGATTCATCCTGTGAAAACAATTTTGAAATCAGATTTTGCGTTACCATGGAAACGGTACTCTAAATTCTTCTAGCGGCTCCTGCCCTAGTGGGCGTCGTCATGTTTCATATTACAACATTTATTCTAAAAACCTTTTCTAATCTTAACAAAACACATTTCGTCAGAAAGGTCTGAGTCTCACGGTTCTAAATCTGCCAATTGTTTTGTGATATTTGGACAAAAATATATACATTTGTTACAGGAGATTGCATAAAAAAAAAACAATGGAATTTCAATGACATCCGGTGGCTATTTGTTGTACAGCACCTAAACAAAATCTCATGGGATCTTCAATTTTTGTGATATCAACTTCAAATTTGGAACACCAATTGGTTAGACATTTGGCTTTGATTTGATAGTAATTTTAGAGTACAAATTATTTTGTAACATATATACTTTATATAAAATATTAAATATTTAGTACAGTACATATTTTTTTGAAGTTATTCCACTTGAGCCATAATCTGCTGACTGTCTTCTTTAAAATGAGACCAAACGTATGTCTATATTCCAAAGCATTCTTGAATTGCAACCATTTAAGTTTGGATAATGCATCTTCATGTATATTTTCAAAAAGGGGGGTGACAGTTAACAGGTTAAATGCTGACTGGGAAAGAGTTAAAGTTCCAGCACAGCCATTGACTTTTTCCACAATACCAGACAGCTTCATGCACTGGTGCCATTCTCAGTCTAACGTGCAGAAACGTTTTAACTAGCCCTGTAATGCCAACCACAGCTAGTGTGCCCATGCAGTCTAGACCGGAAGACCATAAGTTCATCTGTCTCCATAAGAGAGTTTCTGCAGATGAGTGCCAATCTGGCATTCAGTCGAAGCTCCCAATCCTTCCATTAGAACTATCAACTTCCTCGATTGCACGAGGCCTCAGACTCACTCAGGTACCGTTTGGGCTTGTGAGATCTCCCTGGCAGCGTCTGGCATCCAGACAGGCTCTATCAACCCTGGCACTCGGGCCTGACACCTCAATAACCCTCTTGATCACAGCAAATCGAATAAGCATAATAAGGTAGTCAATAGGTAATTTATGGTCCCATAACTGGCTGGAAATATGGCTTCTCAGGGATAAGCAGCAGAGAGGCGGCACTCAGACTGGAGTCAGATGCTTCTTAATGAAATATTTCTCCTCTTTCTCTCTGCCTCGCTCTCAGAAAATAGGATCGCTTTTCATGTTAGGCAGTGAAATGCCTCTGGATGCTTCTGCTGCCGTGACTCAATACGTCATTTTTTTCTTTTCTTTTTTTAAAGTTTGGCTCTAACATCCAGAGTATAAAGAGGCTAGATTTGGCATAGTGTACATAAAAAACTATTATATTTTGCTTGAAATATTCAACACACAAATAATGCTGTATAAATGTTGATTCTCCTGTTTGTTTGTTTGTTTGGGTTTTTTTTTTGGAAAGAAAGGTAAAGAAAAGTGTCTTTAGGAAAAAAAATAGCAAACTTAAATGTCTTTCGCTGAAAATTGACAGCGGTAAGCAAACGAGAGTACTAAGCTGCATTAAGTTTGGATTAAAATAATATGATTTGACGGACTAGCATATTGCAAGAACATAATGGCCACATTGTGTGGTTGAATAACAATTAAGAAAACATACATATAAGCTACCAAAATATGTACTTTACATTATAACAGTCAGCTAAAGTGCATATGTGAGATTAGTGTATGACAAATTATATGAATTATAATTAATTAATGTCAGGAGCGAGTGATAAGAGTGATGATTTTTGGATGATATTCAGATCAACAGCACGCTTGTGAGAGTGATATTGGTTTTAGACACAATATTGCGTTGTCTGTTTGCGCTCTGCCAATAAATATGTTTTTTTAAACAAAGCCAAAAGAGAACTAACGTTTGCGTCCGAGCATAACACACATTAACGGTGTTTAATTACTGAACAAATAATTTATTTGAATGAATCATTTGAATGAATCATTCAATGACTCATACTTTTTTTGGTCCTGAATGAACTGGTGTTTTCTAGTGAATCGATTGAATTTACTGCCTCACTCAATCGAGTGTTTCTTTTTTAAAATGAATGTGAGAAACGTGGGGAACTTTTTCACCTTCAAGCGAGACTCCTTTTTGGGTGGATTTTGGGATTACGCCCCCATGAAATTTTGCAGAGCAACGATGTGACTGCATAAACTCACATAAAAGACGGTCACTTGCTTCGTTCCGGAATCAGTTACTGAATTCGGAACTGCATACTAGCACACTAATGTTAATATTTCTGCTATAGAAAGTAAAAGTAATATGAGTAGTATACTAGTATACGGTTCTGAATTGAGCAAGTGTTATTGAACGAATTGGTTGACTGAATTAACTCACTTATTGGATGATCACTTGTCAACACCTATTGGTGTATGTATATCACAATTAAAGGGATAGTTCACCCAAAAATGACAATTATCCTATAATTTACTCGCCCTTAAGCCATTCTATGTGTATATGATATTCTTCTTTCAGACGAATACTATCAGAGTTATATTGATAAATATTCTGGCTAATCCAAGCATTATAATGGCAGTGAATGGCAGCCAAAAATTTGAAGCCCAAAAAGTGTATCCATCCATTATAAAAGTCCTCCACACAGCCACGGGGGGTTAATAAAGGCCTTCTGAAGTGAATCAATGGGTTTGTGTATTGGATGTATGCACTTTTTTGGGGCTTCAAATTTTGGGCAGCCATTTACTGCCATTATAATGTTTGGACAAGCCAGAAAATGTATTAATATAACTCCGGTTGTATTCGTCTGAAAGAAGAATGCCATATACACCTAGGATGGCTTGAGGGTGAGTAAATCATGGGGAATTTACATTTTTGGGTGAACTATAAAATTGGGGTCCAGTTCTATTGGACCCTATTAACTATAAGCTATAACTTTTGCCTCTCTAAACTTCTAGTTACTGTTTAATAATAGTTAGTAAGGTAGTTGTTAAGTTTAGGTATTGGGTAGGATTAAGGGATGTAGAATATGGCCATGAAGAATAAGGCATTAATATATGCTTTATAAGTACTAATAAACAGCCAATATCTGAGTCATATGCATGCTAATAAGCAACTAGTTGATAGTGAGAACTGGACCCTAAACTAAATGTTATGTTTCTTTTCAAAAGTGCAAATACGACAAAACCTCAAACTAATTCAATCCATCTGTTTTTATAACTGCAGAGCTAGCATTTAGTTCCAAGTGGTAACAGGAATATGATTTCAGCAAAAGCGATATGGATTTTATGTTTTAAAAAAAAGAGGCACCCCAGCAATGTTGGGAACACATGCCACATGCGGAGAGTAGTGCACTGAATTTATGTGCCACATAAATCCATCAAAAAAAAAAAAAGTCAGAGTCAATGGTACAAGACCGGAGAACACCTTTTGAAATTTCCGCTGGATAACAACTTTCCCAAAGCTCTTGGTGCAGGCTAACAGGGGTGAAAGGCTTCCATCACAAGGGCAGCAAGAAATGGTAGAAGAACCGCTTTTGACATCCGCCTGATTTAAGGGTTGTGGAGTTTTTCTGAATTAATACACTGCTCTGCCCCTGAAAATAGGGAATCTCCCCAGTTAATAAATATGGCAAAAGCTAAAATAAATTCATGGCAGAGCTCAATTTATTTCCGACCTAACCGAGGTGGGATGACAGCTCAGGGGTTTTGGGGGTGCTCAGAAAGGCTGTATTTACGGGTAAGGTGAGGAACCACAGTAAAACATGCCACGGACAGTATTTGTCACTGGGACTCCTGCGTTTGGCTGAAAATGAATCTGTTGAAGATAACAAATGGCCTGTCATACACCACCAGCAGCCAGGGTGAGGCGCTTTCTTGCTTTTTGTGTGTATGTACTGTATGATGTATGTTCATTTTCTGATGAGTCCTGCTGCATTGCTCATTCCTGTTAACATCGTTCCGCGGTCAATAATCAACTCCCGCCAGGCCGTTTTCCTCCCTGCTTTCGCCGTGCATTAAGTCCCCAGCTTCAGAGAAAAGGAAAGTTCGCATGTTTGATAAAATACACATCTAAACCAGTGGACCAGTAGCATATTGCGTCGCATCGATCGCCTGTGATTGATTCTCCAAAGGGAATCTGACATGGATCAATTTTGCATTAAGAATTTATGTTCTCGAGTCGTAGCGAGCAGCCGTGATACAGAGATCCATTTATTAACAGAGATAATTGAACTATAGCAGTAAGTAACAAGGAAACGTATCTTATCAGCGAGGCACCGAGATGAGGTTTTCCATGTCTGAAAAGAAGATGAGATGATAGCAAGCCCCGCAATACTTTTCCCCAGAGGTCACGGGGTCAGGACTGTTTGGATAATGACTTTGAACGGGTGCACACGGGTCAAACTCCACCGGAGTTAAAGGATCATTTTGATAAAGTAGCTTCTAATGACGTTTGCATGTGCAAAGCGAGCGCTAACAGAGATGGAGATCGATCAATACGATGCGAACTTCAAGGGAGGAAAAAGAGATGAAATAGGATGTGTAATGTATGTGTTGAATGACATTTTAACGCATACATATTGGATTAAAATGAATCGATTAATGGCTTCCTATGCATGATAGGAGATGCATCATGTAAAATAATAATACAATAATCACTCTCTCAGAATGTGATTATCCACTTCAGGGGTTTTCAATCTTTTAGATGCCGTGGCCCCCTAAATATGATCATCCTTTTGCCAGGGACCTAAAATTTAAAAGGCATCTATATACACTCACCTAAAAGATTATTAGGAACACCATACTACAGTTTTTCTCAATTGCTAAAACACTAAACCCTATTGTCTGAACCAAATGCTCAGTTGCCTGAACCCACTGATTGAATCAATCACTCTTTTGGCAAAACCATAAGCACTTTTCACCTGTTTAGACACAACTTGCCAACACATTTTCATTGTGATGCACCCGTGCTGCAAAATGGTGAGCACAGGTGACAAAAGTCAAACACAATTAAAGCACAGATGTCACCACTTGAACACAACAACTCAAAATTGATCACACTTGTGGCTAATGATGTGAGGGAACATATACAGTAAGCCAGTTCAGAGAGCACTGGTTTGTGAGGCCCTAAAATGGATAGAAATCTGAGAGGAAGAGTTCTTGTGAGAGGAGGTCAAGGTGGTCGAGGTGGTCAGCGAAGACAAAGAACAGTAATTCCTGGTTGAAATCAGAGCTACTGTAATTGACCATGTTCTTGTCCATGGTATGAGCATGAGGGAGGCTGGACAAAGGGTACAACCAAACATCAGTAGATTCACTGTGTCCACCATAATCCGAAGATTTAGAGAAGAGAACAGGTAATTACCTTTTTTTGACATTATAGTACAGTATGTAAATGTTGACAGCAATTATTGTATGACATACTATATACTGTGCCACAGTATACTGTAAGTAAATATATGTTTCAGTACATCACTGTACCAATATACTGTAGTATTGTATTGGAGGGTTGGTCTAACTGTTCGTAGGCCAAGTATTCCATGTATATTTTTGTACTTTATTTTCACATGGGCTTACTGTACACAAGTGGCAAATGCATAAGATTTCTGTTTTGTCTTTTTGTACAAGTGCTAAATGAACAGGTTTTTTTTTGTTTTGCAACATGCATTTAGCCTACAGTGAACAATAAACATTTATTTCTCCAGCTTCATGTCCTGAGCATTGTGTTTTCTATTTTTCTACGTAGTGTTTAGTGACTGTTCAGTAGTGTTTTTAATTTTGATTGACGCGGGGCACGATTTGACAACATAGTTCAGTTTTGAGCACAGATTGAACTGTGTTGAGGTGAAAGTTTGGTTTTGAAAGAAGAGTCTGAGGTTTTGTGAATGTAGCTTGAAAATTGGGTTTTGTGTTCACAGTTTAGAGAAAAGGAGAGCAGCTTTCAAGAAATGTGTCTTAGCAATCGAGAAAAACTGTAATACTTTGTTTGACCCCCTTTCACCTTCAGAACTGCCTTAATTCTACGTGGCATTGATTCAACAAGGTGCTGAAAGCATTCTTTAGAAATGTTGGCCCATATTGATAGGATAGCGTCTTGCAGTTGATGGAGATTTGTGGGATGCACATCCAGGGCACGAAGCTCCCGTTCCACCACATCCCAAAGATGCTCTATTGGGTTGAGATCTGGTGACTGTGGGGGCCATTTTAGTACAGTGAACTCATTGTCATGATCAAGAAACCAATTTGAAATGATTCGAGTTTTGTGACATGGTGCATTATCCTGCTGGAAGTAGCCATAAGAGGATGGTTACATGGTGGTCATAAAGGGATGGACATGGTCAGAAACAATGCTCAGGTTGGCCGTGGCATTTAAACAATGCCCAATTGGCACTAAGGGGCCTAAAGTGTGCCAAGAAAACATCCCCCACACCATTACACCACCATCACCAGCCTGCACAGTGGTAACAAGGCATGATGGATCCATGTTCTCATTTTGTTTACGCCAAATTCTGACTCTACCATCTGAATGTCTCAACAGAAATCGAGACTCATCAGACCAGGCAACATTTTTCAGTTGTTCATCTGTCCAATTTTGGTGAGCTTGTGCAAATTGTAGCCTCTTGTTCTATTTGTAGTGGAGATGAGTGGTACCCGGTGGGGTCTTCTGCTGTTGTAGCCCATCCGCCTCAAGGTTGTGCATGTTGTAGCTTCACAAATGCTTTGCTGCATACCTCGATTGTAACGGTTATTTCAGTCAAAGTTGCTCTTCTATCAGCTTGAATCAGTCGGCCCATTCTCCTCTGACCTCTAGCATCAACAAGGCATTTTCGCCCACAGGACTGCCGCATACTGGATGTTTTTCCTTTTTCACACCTTTCTTTGTAAACCCTAGAAATGGTTGTGTGTGAAAATTCCAGTAACTGAGCAGATTGTGAAATACTCAGACCGGCCCGTCTGGCACCAACAACCATGCCACGCTCAAAATTGCTTAAGTCACCTTTCTTTCCCATTCTGACATTCAGTTTGGAGTTTGTCTTTACCAGGACCACACCCCTAAATGCATTGAAGCAACTGCCATGTGATTGGTTGATTAGATAATTGCATTAATGAGAAATTGAACAGGTGTTCCTAATAATCCTTTAGGTGAGTGTAGCTTCTAATGTAAAGACCAAATTTATATGGCAAAAATTTATATTATAAATATGTCTAAAATATTATTTGGAAAATATATAGTTTTACATTGTTTTTTTCACTCATAGTACTGTACAGTTATAAGACTGTATTTATTTTAAACAAATTTTATTTATGTATGCAAATGATTTAATTTAATATTATATATACACATATATATATATACACATATATATATATATATACACATATATATATATATATATACATATATATTTTACACTTTTTCTCTAAACTTTTCCACTTTTTCGCTAACCTCAGTTTGAAAACTGAACTGTTATAGTACGGTATTTGTTTTTTACTCTTTTTTTACATATTTATTTTATGTATTTTATTTTTTTATTTACTTGTTTACTTTATAGGTTTTTAATTGATTTATTTTAGTCTTTTTTTCTTTTACATATATTTGAATCTTATTTTGATTCATTTTAAAAACATTTAAAAAAACATTTTATAACATTTCCACGGATTCCCCAATACACTTTTTTACATGATGTAGATCGGGGGTTTTCAAACTGCATGGGGTCTGTAAAAAAGTGCATGGGGGAATCCGTGGAAATGTTATAAAATGCGTACAGTACTAAGAAAAAGGGATGCCTGCACAAAACCGCAACTAGAACTGGAGACGACAACCTGTTATTGCTGACTGGACAGTTCCTCCAATTGATGCCTATCATAAAATATGGTGAACATTACAGCCTTTGACCTCCAGTCTAGCCCCATTGACCCCGCTGTATCCTCTGGCTGCTGACGGGCAAAAGACGCGGTCATAAGCTTTAAAAGTGCAGCGGGCTCGCGTCCCATGGGTGCACGTATCGATACAGACAGCGGGAAATTTACTGAGGGCTATTCAGATCGTTACGATGAAGAAGTGCAAGAGGCGTCCATACTGACCCATTTGGAGAGGAACAGCCGTGGGTTGAGTGGCGGTAAGGCGTCTATTTGGAAGACTGACAGCCCAATCAGATCGGCGTTAATCACGTACGAACACCTTGTTAATCAGAAAAAGTGTCAGGACTAACGACCGGGCAACCATGGGCAGGAAAATGTACTTCCATTAATAATTTGGAGCATCTCCAGCGAGCGAGTTTAAAAGTTGAACAGTCACGGTTCTGCCGAGGTGGCTCAGAAGTTTCGGGGATTTTCCGCTTGGTGCAGCAAGTTCGCATGCCGTGTTTGAAGAACAAGAAGGATCTTTGCCTCAAAGAGCGATTGAAATGGCTCCCGATCTGGTTTCATGTGATTTGTGTGGTCATGAATAAAAGAATGAGTTGGTTTGCTTAAGCCCCCTTGAAGTTATGGACGGTTTTACTACTTCATGCTTCCAAACCAGCATGGAGTATGTATTGTTACAAGGCCTTCACAACAAATCCAAACAAATGCATTAGTAATACGGTAGAAGAGCAGATATAATTTCAGTTCTGTATTTAATGTCCTGGGTTAGTATTTGCAAATCAAATAGGTGCATATGCATGCGCACGCACACACGCAAAACCCACACAAACGCATACATTAGCATCAGCATCCATACATTAAAGCCTTCGCACATCACACATGCACATACACACAATCACATAGCCATTGCTCTTATTTTCCACCCACTCAAACACAATCTTGACATTTGTCTGTTGTTGAACACATCAGCAAAGTGTCATTCGCACACAAGCTCCCTGACACGCCAATCAAAGCTTAAAAGGTCACTTTACCACAATGTACACAGGTGTTACTCACAATGCCATGAACGACATGTAGGTTTGCCTTCTTCAGCCAGAGCGATTTGTCTAGCCAGAACCATACGAGGACATTTAACATTTCAGCCCAGATAGGTGGATTGATTACCCAACAATGTATACATGGCCAAGAGAGATTGCCTGTGCAGAACAGAATGCTTAAAAGGCTTTTCATTGGTGGAAAAAAAACAGGAAATTGGAATACATTTTTTGGTCTGCTATCGCATTTTGTAGAGGAAGACGTACACCGCACAAGATACAAAGTGAAAATTGGAGTAGATTAAAAGCATAGTTTTTTTCTCTACTTTTTGTAAAAAGAAATTGTTACACACACACACACACACACACACACACACACTGAGAAGCCGAAACATTATGACCAGCCACAGTTAGAGTTGGGTATCGTTTGGTTTTTTTACGATACGGTGCCTAAACGGTGCCTGAACCGATACTTAAAAAAAAAAAGAAAAGAAAAGAAAAAGAGCCACAAAACAATGGTGGATGACATTAAAAAATGGCTTTTTATTGAAAAATAATTATTAAAAATGATTTAAATGGAACAATTTATTATAAGTTTAAAGTATATAAATATAAATAGATACAAACGCAATTTACTTGACAAATTCACAGTAAAACCTAAGCCACCTAACCCAACTACAACAGGCCTAATTTAACTCTAAACAACAGTTACAGTAATAACAGCAAAGTGGTCGGTATTATTGGTATGCTACAAACCATCTTCAAGGTTCAGCTTTATTTTGAAATATGACCATATCCTATATAATATAATATATAATATATGGCTAAATATTTTAGAACGCATTGCCTTATTGTTTCCATGGCGACGTGTCATGCTTCTCACATGACACACAACAGCCACAATAGTGCTCTGACAGCTGAATCGGTTTTATTTCGTTTTTTCTTTTTTATTCAAAATATTCACAGACTTGTTAACTATGTTGTGATTTTCAAATATGTGTGAGTGAATGTGTTTTTTCATTGAAAGCCCTTTATAATGATCATGTTAGTTGATCTATAATGCGCGATGGGTGCCGAATAAACTTTTCATCACGTAAATTCATCCACGTCTCACGAAATACATGAAAGTGAGCGACCGCTGAACTGGGAGAAGAATAGAGTAAACTATATCGTTACTATATAATGTGTATTTGATATGAATAAAACACGTAGTCAAATTATAACTGTCTGAAAGGATTGTCATTGCCGCTATAGACATCAGTGTGTGTTTTTTGCAGTAATTATGTGCATTTAAATGTCTGAAACCTAAAATAAATATTATGTGGTTGAAAACACTAAATAGTTGTGATATGTGATGAGCGCGTCTGTCTCTGGCTCGGCGCCAGCCAAAGCGTAAAAGCACGTTTTAATTTTTAGTGGCACTGAGATCTGCGTTCTGATTCGGTCCGGTTACATACCGGTTATATTGGTATGTACCCAACCCTAGTCACAGTTGAAGCAAATTTTGTTGATCTTCTCCTACCAAGGCCACCTATTAAGGTCTGGGTAGATTAGATTAGTTGGATGTCGGAGAAATGGGCAGGAATAATGATTTGTGCAACTTTGACAAGCACCAAATTGTTATGGCAGGGCGACTGGGTCAGAGTATCTCTGAAATGGCAGGGTTTTTTAGTTGCTCCCGGTCAGCAGTGGTGAGAATTTGCCAACAATGTCCGAGGAGGGACAAACCACAAACCAGTGACAGGGTGTTAGGCGCCCAAGGCTCATCGATGCACAAGGGCAACGAAGGCTATCCCGTCTGGTCCAAGCCTACAGAACTGTACCTATAGGCTGTTTTAAAGCGTATTGCTAAGTGGTTTCTATGGTGTAGCTAGGGTGCTCATATGCTTCCCAAGCTCAATTGACCTATTGGTAAGCCCCGCCCCCTTAGTTACTGTTGTGAACTCGGACAAAGATGATGCATTTGATCCATTTTGGACACAGAAGGACCCCCTCTCGTCGAGGAGCATTCAAGTGGGATATATAAAAGATTTAAAAATAAATATGGTGGGTAACGAGATTCATTTGGAAGTGAGGGTTTACACACAATGCACGCAGGAGAAGCCTCATGTTACAGTCGTAACGATCGCAGATGATATCATCCAGGATCAACACTGTATGTACCGCAGGGTAAAATAAAAATGTATTTACATTTAACCAGTTTAATATGGAGAGGCACTGAAATGTAGACCTCCGTTTATGTGTTCTTGACCTACACTGTCCATGACGTGAGAACAGTTAATGTAGGTTAGCATGGACTCACTAACTTTAATTGTAACTTAACTGTAACCAGAAAATGAATGTTTTTGTCTTCATTGGGATTGGGGTTGAATCCTTATGCTGCGTTCACACCAAATGCGAATAGAGCGTCAGGAGCGAGTGATTTCAATGTTAAGTCAATGGAAAGGCGCGTTGACGCGTGTCTAGAGGTCCTGCAGCGCGTTAGACGCGTTTATTGCAGCGCAATGGATGCGATTCCGCCTCGTTCGCACGAATGACGCAAATTTGACACAAATTGAGTGTCTTGCGCAAGTGGTGCTTTTTGTGCATTCACGCATTTGAAGCGAATTCGCATCTGACCCCCGAGTTGAAAATTTGAACTTTGGCGCCAATTTACGCCGCGTTAACCAATCAGGAGCCTGCTTGCTGCTGTCACGTGGTAACTTAAAAATACTACTATTGTGTCACAAAATGTAGTTTTAGGACTTTTTCAGGTGAGAATGTAGTTGTTTAAAGCTGAAGTCTGTGGTTTATTTATAAAGAGAGCGCCTATTTAAAAAAAATAATCTTGCGTTTTTGGAGTTGTGAGATCCAGGCGATAACCGGCCGTTCAGCGCTCATTAACCCCAGTGAAAGCAGCGTTTCCTCGGGCAGTCCTTTTGACGTTTGCCACTGGCTCAGATGTCTCTGTAGTGGTTAAACATGAGATCGTCTTGTGTTGATCTAACGGCCGATCTTTGGTCTCATGATTCTATCACTTGTTGTCTGCCAAATCGTTTTGACTGAGGGCAAAGAGAAGTTTCATAACTTTATTTTTTTAGGATATTTAAATATACATGCAGTAAAGATAATGTAGGAGTTGCCTGGACCACATTTGTGTGGCTGTTAATGTTTCACATATATTTTTAATGAAAATGAAAAGAGGCAGAGTGGTGTTTTATGACATATTTCTCCTGGAGCGCCTTGAACGCGTGTCTATTTAACTTCAAACGCTCGATTTATATGTGCGTCCAATTCACTATTGACGCGAGAAAGGATTCAAAATGTTCAAGCGTCCAACTAGACGTGGTAGATGCGATTTTGACGCTCTATTTGAGTTTGATGTGAACGCAGCAACCAGGTTACTGCGCCCACATCACTGGATTAATACACCATGTGAACCTGCTACGTACCAAAGATGAACCTTGTTTGGGTTTAGGAAATTGAATAAAATAAATTCCATTGCCCATCCTCTCAGGAGACCTGGAATCAGTGTTACAAGTACCCCAGGCACATTGTTTTACCATTTTTTGTCGCATAAACACCATCAAACCGATGAGAGCTTCAGATATTCCAGTGTATCTCTATGTCGCTGAAACCTAAAGATGTCCGAGTTCCGGTCCCGTGCAACTGATACTCAACTGAAGTCAAGTCACCTTTATTTATATAGAGCTTTATACAATGCAGATTGTTTCAAAGCAGCTTCGCAATGGTAACAGGAAAATAATGCAACAGAATTGAATTGAAAGTAATATAGTTAGATATTCAGGATCCCCAACTGAACAAGCCAAAAGCCAAAGGCAACAGGGGCGACGGACGGTGGCAAGGAACCAAAACTCCATCAGGTGACATAATGGAGAAAAAAACCTTTGGGGGAAACCAGGCTCAGTCGGGGTGCCAGTTCTCCTCTGGCCAAAACGAACAAACAGTGTATGATTATGATTCAGGCAACATTACAAATCAGAAGTCATATTAGATTGGAACATTCAGAGTAGTTGTCCAGTTCCATCTGGTTGAAGATCGGAGTCATCGACCAGGAGACAGGCTTGATGATGTCGATGACTGCCATTGGCTGATCTGCATTCGAGGGGAGGGGCTTACCGATAGGTCAATTGTACCACACAAACTCTTTTCAAGTTCAGTTTACCACAATGAGGTGAAGGACAGCGCGAGTAAAAGCCACTGCGGGGGAAACAGCTGAGCTTAAATTAGTGTCTTCGTTTAACAGCTCATCAGCGATTTGATGTGAATGCGGTGTGAAGGCCGGTGCTCCTGGGCTATGCTAATGTTAGAGCGGACTCGGGCTCTAACCGCTGTTTGACGGACTTTGGTGTTGATGTGTGAACAGCTCTGTCGTCCAATCAGCGGGACCGGCTCTCTATCAGAACCTAATCCTCCGCACACAGCTGCTCCTGTGAGATTAACGCTCCGCAAAAACGCCATCACTCCCCTGAACGCAGCAAGCAGGGGTTTTCACCCAGCCAGAATCATGGCTGAAATGAATAAATTAAAGGACGAGATTAATGTTTGTTTGTTGTTTTCTTTTATCCCCCTCTTTGCTGTTGGCAGACGTGCTAAAGGATTGTGTTTTTTTGTTTTTTTTGGTCAAGTGCTTAAGGCTCTCGTTGGCCCAGTATTGGAAGGACATGTGAAAATGTGGATTTCCCAGCGTGTTTGGAAAGGGCATGCTTCGATTTCAAAAACGAGGGAGGGTGGGGGGATGGGGGGGGCTCATTCCTTCGGCAGCATAAATGTGCGATGACAGGTTCCTTGCTCGCTTGTACCTAACTTCACTACTCCGAGGTGCTACGAGCAAACAGAGGCTAATCAATTCCCTATCATGCCCCATAGATCACTGTCCAATGCTGAAGACGTGGCCAGACTCTTTATAGATTTCGATGTGCCAACAGATTATTGCTCTTGTTGTACCTAAGGCTTTATTTCATGCTACTACCAAGGAAAGTGGGGGGAACAAATTGTACACACACAGACAAAAAGGATTACGGCAGTCAGACTCAAGATGGTCGTCAAAAAAGGACACGGCCACAAGCAACCAGATCATGCTGACAGCAAAGGAAATTGTACATCTGATATGTGAGAGTCTGTGAATGTAAACTTTTCAGCTCTTTAATCATCTTTAAATCTGCAGACAAACAAATACGTTTTTCATGCTTTTTCCGTGAGACTTCCGTGCTAACTTCTCTGATGAGCACATCGGCAGCAAGCATTGCATGAAAGATAATAAATGTTTTATGTACTCACCCAGTATGGCCGTAATGCTGATCTTAGCATAGTTCATAAAGGGAACAAAAGACACTAGTTTGTTTCCAGGAGGGCTGTAACTCATATTAATCTTGTGTTTTACTATACTATTACTAAAATAATTTTATTACTTAGTTATTATAAGATTATATCTGTCCGTCCGTCCGTCTGTCTGTCTATCTATCTTTCTATCTATCGTCTGTCTGTCTATCTATCTTTCTATCTATCATCTGTCTGTCTGTCTGTCTGTCTATCTATCATCTGTCTACTACTCTCTGTCTGTCTATCTATCTTTCTATCTATCGTCTGTCTGTCTGTCTATCTATCTTTCTATCTATCATCTGTCTGTCTGTCTGTCTGTCTATCTATCATCTGTCTACTACTCTCTGTCTGTCTAGCTATCGTCTGTCTGTCTGTCTGTCTATGTCTGTCTGTCTACTACTGTTTGTCTGTCTGTCTATCTATCATCTGTCTGTCTGTCTACTATTGTCTGTCTGTCTGTCTGTCTATCTATCATCCGTCTGTCTGTCTGTTTGTCTATCTATCGTCTGTCTGTTTGTCTTTCTATCGTCTGTCTGTCTACTATTGTCTGTCTGTCTGTCTGTCTATCTATCATCTGTCAGTCTATCTATCATCTGTCTGTCTACTATTGTCCGTCTGTCTATCTATCTATAATATATCTATCTATCGTCTGTCTGTCTATCTATCATCTGTCTATCTAACTATCGTCTGTCTGTCGTCTGTCTGTCTACTATTGTCTGTATGTCTGTCTATCTATCTATCGTCAGTCTGTCTATCTATCTATCGTCTGTCTGTCTACTATTGTCTGTCTATCTATCTATCATCTGTCTGTATATCTATCTATTGTCTGTCTGTCTACTATTGTCTGTCTGTCTGTGTATCTATCATCTGTCTGTCTACTATTGTCTGTCTGTCTGTCTATCTATCGTCTGTCTATCTATCTATTGTCTCTCTGTCTGTCTATCTATCTATCATCTGTCTGTCTGTCTGTCTATCTATCTATCGTCTGTCTGTCTAATATTGTCTGTCTGTATGTCTGTTTATCTATCGTCTGTCTGTTTACTATTGTCTGTTTGTCTATCTATCGTCTGTCTACTATTGTCTGTCTGTCTGTCTGTCTGTCTGTCTATCTATCTATCTATCTATCTATCTATCTATCTATCTATCTATCTATCTATCTATCTATCTATCTATCTATCTATCTATCTATCTATCTATCTATCTGTCCGTCTGTCTATCTAAGAACCTGATCCTACTGAACTAAATACATGCATAAGAAATTTTATTTTAAAGACCTTTTTATATGAAACATGATTGCTAGTGTGCTGATTCACCACTTGATATCAAATAGGTCCTGAAGCAAAGCCAGATGAGATCCACTGAATGTATGTGGAAAACATGTCAGTCCGTACACTTTTGATGCATGTAAGGTATCAAGAGACCTGAGAGCATTGGCGAGAAAGCCGATACATTAGCACATTAGCGTTTACTGCTCAAGCCGTGTGACTGATTAATTATGTTTTTTCGGGGACCATTAATATTTCCAGTGCCGTATGAACTTTATGTCCCTGTGGTGAATTCTCATGATAAATGACAAGGCCATATATTTGGTGTTCACATATTACCCCAAAACACAACAATTAATCATGACACAAGTTCACATGCAGGCAGGTTTGATAAATTACTGCGACATGCGGTCACGGAATAAAATGAAAACACACAGGGGCAAAGGTATTAAAAACACTAACAACACGTCTGTGGAAAGAGGCCAAACTAATAAGTGAACTTTAAAGCACAAAGTAGCGTATAATTCGCTTTTCCGCATTCCGCTCTGTCTCATGGACAGTGCGTGTGATGTAACAGTGTTTACTATTTGTCCTCGGAAAGTGGGAAATTCCTAGTTCTCCGTATGAAATTTTAACTGCTCCCTCAAGTAGAAGAGATGTCGTTGGGAGGGGAAGTTATTTTGATTAAATATTACAAGGGCACATGAATTGAAATAAATTATGTGTAGATAAATTATTTAAAATAAACTATATTATTCCTTTAAAATATAATGGTCAATTTTGATGTCATGGTGACTTTAAGCTTAATATTTAATGTGTACTCAAACTTTGGAAATGCTGATGACTAAGCAGTCTAGAATGTTTGCAGGTGGAGGACAGGATGGCATGTTGAGTTAAATATAAAATATGACAATGTCTCTCACCTCCAAAGTTTGAGACTATGCAGCGTTAAGCAAACTGTTGCAGGAAAACTAAAATAATTATGACAGGGTTTTCAGAACAAAACATTAAAACTTATTGAAATGAAAACTTTTTGCTTTTGTATTTTAGATCAAAATGAAGGGATCAATACATTTCTAAATGTGTCCATAGGGTGGGAAAATTATTATTACAAATGTCTTTTTGCCGACACATAAAAGTGTTTATGTTTCAAAAAATACATTTATATACTGCAGTACCAACAAAAAGTATTTGGCAACTCAATACACAATCGTAAAATACAATATAAAGCTAACTGGTATCTGAATAAATTCAAGGAAAAATATATCATGTGTCTCCTTTAACAGTGCAGATTTTATACCGTATAACTGCAGATCAAGAAAGTCACGGATTGCCCTCAATATGTCAACGCTGAACTGAGTCTTGTTAATTCCTAATGACAGCTTCAGCGTGATATATTAATTTGAAAATGTCTCTCTAAAACTGCATTCATAACATAGCTTTCAACTTAATTTAGTTTTTCATTTTTATTAGACCAACGTAAATGAGAGTATTAAGTCCAGGCGTTGATAGCACACTCTGATCAATTAAAGATCACAGAGCATCTCCGGTGAGGCCTGGAATTTCAAATGAGACACTTGGATGACGTTTTCTGGACTTTATCGTGGTGATTAAACGTCAGCATTACTGTTGCTTATATTTATTAGTATATTTTTAACCCAAAATCATAGGAAAGCATGGCACTAGCAACATAAAAGTTATAATGACATTGATTCAGGGCCCTAACCTCCATACACTCTAAAAAATACTGGGTTAAAAACTATTGGGTTGTTTTAACCCTATGAATAGGTTGTTTTAACCCAGCAATTGGGTTGTTTTAACCCAGTGAATGGGCCGTTTTAACCCAGCGGTTGGGTTAAATGTTTGCTTAAAACAACCCAATCACTGGGTTAAAACAATTCAACCCAACTTGGGTTGTTTTTAACCCAGCATTTTTTAGAGTGTAGGCATTCCCAATAATTGGAACTGGCCATATTGTCCCCCCCAATATATTATATTTCTTAATGTTCTCCATTACGTAACGCTCTGTTTGTTGTTTAAAAAGTAAAAATTTTAGGCTGGTCTGCCTGAGCGGTCTAACATCGCTCGTCAATGTCAAAATGATGGCCAATCAGATCAAAGAACGCGGGGCTTAATGTTCACTGAAGACGAGCGTGAATTTCCAACTCAATGTTTTTAGTTTTTACAGGGAAATAGTGCATGCATGATAACATTTAACTAGCTAAACATTTAATATTTGAAAACTTTTCAAATATTACCCACAGTAACATACAGTGATGCAAACTACTCAACTTTTTTAATGTAATTTCGCCATTTTGAAGTGAAAATATGCTATATTTAAATAATGATGTCATTCATAACTAAAAGTAACGAGACAAGAAACTGTTTTTTTTTCCATTTTTGACATTTTAGACATTCAAACAAGACAGAATGTGTGCATTTTTTTTAAATAGAATATTATTTGCAAAGAGTTTAAATTGATTATTTAACAAATATATAGGCTATAATTGCTTATTTTACCATTCATATTTCTTTATTCCCTTAAATCCCTTTTAATCATTTAATCACTTAATTTCTTTAAATAAAAATACCACCCTCCCACTTCAAAATAAAACAAAAAACATTGGTCACCCCAATGTTCAAGACATGGTCAAAGCCTTGCATTGATTCCTAAATGGAATTAATAAACTGATTCCTACAGTAAAAAAGTTGCTGCTTAAAATTAAAAGTACTTGGATGTTTAAGTCATTTCAACTTAAATTACACTGAACTGACTTAAAACATGTGTTGAATCTTGTATAACTTTTAAACATTATTTTGATGAGTTAAAGCAATGTAAAAACATATGTTGTCATAATATTCATCATATAATTTTTTACACTTATTTTTTGGCATCTATGGTTCTATGAAGACCTTTTAACATTCATGGAACCTTTTCATTGCACAAAAGGTTCTTTATAATGGAAAAAGGTTATATTAAAAGGGACTATTAAACTATTCTTCACACTTAGAAAAAAGTTATTTTAATAACTGTTCTTATAATATTATAAGAAAACATGGAATTAATTTCCACTGTTATGCTGATGACACTCAATTATATATTTCATCACGACCGGATGAAAACGCTAAATTATCTAAACTGACAGCGTGTGTTGAAGATATTAAATACTGGATGACGTGTAATTTTCTGCTATTAAATTCAGATAAAACGGAGGTGTTACTTATTGGTCCAAAAAACTGCCCACAAAACCTCTCGCAATACAATTTTACCTTGGAAGGATGTCCTGTCACTTTATCCACTACAGTAAAAGACCTGGGTGTTATATTAGACCGCAACCTGACATTCGAAAATCATATTTCATATGTTACAAGAACGGCATTTTTCCATCTTAGAAACATTGCTAAGCTACGTAACATGCTATCTATTTCTGATGCAGAAAAGTTAGTTCATGCATTCATGACCTCGAGATTAGATTACTGTAATGCTTTATTAGCTGGTTGTCCTGCATCCTCAATAAACAAACTACAGTTAGTCCAAAACGCGGCTGCTAGAGTTCTTACTAGGTCAAGAAATTATGATCATATAACACCAATTTTATCATCTCTACACTGGTTACCTGTGAAGTTCCGTATCAATTACAAACTATTGCTACTAACCTATAAAGCCCTAAATGGTTTAGCTCCAGTGTATCTAACGGATCTTCTATCGCCCTACAATCCATCGCGCTCTTTAAGATCACTAAACTCTAGGCTTCTGGTCATTCCTAGGATATCTAAGTCCACTAAAGGAGGGAGGGCTTTTTCACATTTAGCTCCTAAACTCTGGAATAGTCTTCCTGGTATTGTTCGAGGTTCAGACTCGCTGTCCCAGTTTAAAACTAGATTAAAGACGCATCTCTTTAGCCAAGCATTCGCATTATAATTATCTTTTTATACTACAGTTAAATCGGATCAAAAGCATTAATATAATATTCTGAACAGCAGCTATGCTAATCATTTCCCATCTGCTTTTCTGTTGTTATCTCGGGACACTAGTCCCGAGGTAAATAGTTCATCAGCTCCAGTTTGTATCCAGCCTCTCATGGAGACTTCGGATGCCCCGACACCTGTGATGAGACGACTCCACGCCTGTGAAGAGACGACTCAACGCCAGCGTTGTTATGGCCTAAATTAATACACGATTGATTAACTTTTTCGAACATTATTCTTTAACATTGTCTTTCTAACATTTTTACTGTACATCTATGAAATGCACTTTCTGTAAAGCTGCTTTGAAACAATGTGTATTGTGAAAAGCGCTATACAAATAAATTTGAATTGAATTGAATTGAATTGAACTGTTCACAGAAAGGTTATTAGGGGAGTCCAAAATATTTATTGTATTGCATCGCTATGAAAACACTCTTTTTGAATCTTTTGAGTGTAGGGATGAATGAAATGATAAAATGTGACATAGGTTGCTTTGGATAAAAGTGTCTGTCAAGGGCATATAAATGTAAATTGAAGAGGCTTAATGTGGGCCACTTTTGTCACCAAACAACACCCTAGCAACCACTCAGAATTCCTTAGCAACCGCCAAGCAACATGCTGGGAATGGCATGGAAACAACTCAAAACACTTTAGCGAATACTGGTGAATTTATCTGCCATAAAACATAAATCTAGTTGTGCTGCATCTTGAGATACATATCGCATCACCAGGGGTCTGTTGGGGTCCGTTGATACTGAACGCTAATGGTTCTTGACACTCACCACATTAACCCTGCACGAACCGAATAGAGAAGGTACATTACAGCAAGCGAGTGCAGAACGCTCTCTAAATTAACTCTGAATTATAAAGAGAAAGAGATAGTGGAGAGGACAGAGAACGACAGGAGAGAAGGACAGAGAAGGGCTGCCAGCGCCGCTTTAAACGGCATTAGGAAACGCGGACTGACAGGTGGACCCGGGAGAATTGATCGGCCTGGATCCAGCTGTCAGAGGAAGAACTCATCTGGCACAAGCCAAGTCAAACCACATGTCAAACAGTCAGACAGAGAGGAGGAAAGATACATATGTGCAAGCTTGTACAGCTGTGTGTCTCTCTCCCTCTCTCTCTCACCTCTGGTTACACTCCCTGTTTCACTGATTTGTTCATTTAAGCCAAAAGTGACGTGGCAATGTGCACCGCCTCATGTCGCTTTAATTTTATTGGATGAATCCAGAACTAACTCATAAAACTTTATGTAATGTAAAGAATCTTTATATACAGTAATATACTGATATAATAATATAATTTGCCAAAAAAAAAATATATTCCATCAGAATATGCAGCTATTTTTGAATGGTCGTCAATGAATTAGGCATGTTTACTTGGCAACTAACTAAAATAAGTTTAAGTTGAAGCACTAAAATAAAAAAAAATAAAAAAACTGGTAATAAAAGTAAAAGCTAAAAGTAATATTAAAAAATAGCACCACTTAAAGCCTTTATGTATTGTGCATTATAAAGGTATTCATTACGTACATTATAATGCATTATATCTTTTTTCATAAATACTTGTAACCAACATTAAAATGCATTATAACATTTGCAGAATCCTTTTTAGATTTGAAATTGGTTGTCTGAAATGTATTATAACTGTGGTTGCAAATATTCATGAGACCATACAATGCATTATAAGGTACATTACAAGACCTTTAAAACACATATATAAAGGCTTTAAGTAAAGTGTTCTGATCAGGGTTGGGGGAAACGCATTATAAATAATGTGTTATGTAACCAGTCAAAGCAGGGCCGGCTCTAGCTCTTTGGTTGCCCTAGGCGAGATTGAGTTTTGCGTCCCCCGTTAATTGTTAAGCCCACCGGCAACTATAGTTGCCGCAGTGTAGAGTTGTCATTTTCCTTCTGTAAGTATTTTTCTAGATATTATCCATATTTTATATCTTAATGACACACAAGCAGACAACCAAATAAAGGATTTCAAGAAAAAAAAAAAAGTATTAACTTGTAGTATTCCTGTCACATGAGACTGCCAACTTTCTACCCCTACTTCCAGGAAGCATAGCGAAGGCAAACCCTCCCAAAGAAAGGTCATTTTCATGTTACTAATAAGTTTTTTTTTTTTGACATATATATCTACATAATCATGAAGGTCTCTAGAATCATCCAAACAAAACAAATCTTACAAAAGATCTATAGTTTTTTTGTACACTTAGTCAAAAGTCCAAGCGGTAACTATCGTTGCCGGTGGGCAAATTATTTGTAAATAGATATAATGGGGAAATGGGGTATACTGTGTTAACAGGTTAATAAATCAAGATTTTTGGTCTTGTTTAGTGCTTTTTGCTTTCATAATACCCCACCTAAAACACAACTTAACCCTTTAACTAGCATCTCTACTGTACAGTAGACCTTAATTCGATAGGGAAAAATATCATATTTTATATGATATTATGTCTTGTAAGGGCCCAAATATTGAGGACCCTTCATCCAGTTTGGAATGGATGCATTTCAATCTAATCGGTCAAGAACCCTAAATCATTTTATGACTAGTAGCTTACAACCATTGTAATGTGGAAATGGAAAGTAATGAGTTTACATTTACATTATTATATGAAATCACCTACTACAGTCAGCCATTGAATACTATGGGACTATTGATTTTATTTTTTTTGTAAGATGTAATTTTTTCGTCAATCTATTTATTTATTTTCATTTAACTTTTTGATACACAATGCCCTGTTAGGGCAACTTAATGGCTGCACTTTGTTCTGCACTATGTTCCACCACTTTAAGACTTTATTTGTTGTTTGTTGTGCTTTCATAATCAAAAGATTAGAAGCAGCTTTTTTGAGTTTGATTGAATGTTCTTCGACTTTTATACATAATAAATTTGATTATGAATAAAGATTGATCTGTTGAAAGCAGTTATTTTGAGTTGGATGCTAAATGTTCTCCTCTTATTCATATTTGACATTGAAAGGGTGCATACAACATATTTGCCCACCGGCAACTATAGTTGCCACACATTCAAATACGATTTTCAAGAAAAAATACAAAAACTTGGGGAAAATAAATGTAGAACATGTTCACATAGGACACTATTAACATGACTATATGCATGAAACCATTCAGAAAAAAATTGGGCACAAATGGGTTAAGTATTTATAAAAACTATACAAACAAAAATGCTCTTATAGTTACTCCAACACTTAAAAAGCTAATTATTACTTAAATGATACACTCTAATAAATTGCACATACAAAAATGCTACAAAGAACATTGTAGTATATTTAACAAATTATGACTCAAACAATGGATGAACAAACAAAAATGCTTTTATAGTCACTCCAACACTTAATCAAGCAACTTAAGACTTGAAGGATCAACTGTAATAAATTGTTCATACACAAATGCTAGAAAGAATGTTCAAGGATATTTACCAAATATTAACTCCATAAACTGTGCAAAAACACTAAGCACCTGTAAAGACACTTAAGCAAATTATGACCCATAAACTGGATTAACTATACCCTCTACAAACAAAAGTGCTATTATGGATACACTGTACTTACCACTACATAATTAAAATATAAAAGTTCTTGTAGCTCTATCCCTATCTCAAATAATAAAAGATGAACAGTTGTTTCTGGTATTTCTATTCACCTTCAAAATTGACGCAGCATTAAAATTTGGCTCATCTGGACTTCCTTATTGTCAGTTAAGTTATGTTTGTAATGCGTAGTAATATGTAGAAAACTAACTAGCTAGCTAGTGATAGCTTAGTGACAGCAATGAAACGTCCAATGCCGTCCAAAATTAGTTGATAATATTGATAATACGAAGTAAATTTATTTCGTTTGACACCTTTATGGCTGAGATGAGAAGACTTACCTCTATACTAGGCTTTCTTTTGATCTTCTGCCTTTCTCTTTTTCCGTCCCTGTGCACTCGAGGGTTTAGACCGCTTCATTTTTGATGAAAGCGCCAGTGATGAGCACTTGCCTTACCTAACGCCTGAACGCCTGTGCTCGACAATAATGACCATCAATTCAATCTAATAATCAGGTTAAGTAATTAAACGTGTGGCTGAGGGGGCGCCCAAGGATGATCATGTTAAAATAAACATTATGTTTTATTTTGCTTGTTCTAATTCTATGCTTAATGGGAAGTAAGTCTAAGGGCAACACTAGAGGGTGCCTGCGCCCCCAACACATTTGTCGCCCTAGGCAACCGCCTAGCTTGCCTATAGCAAACGCCGGCCCTGAGTCAAAGTAATGTGTTGATGACTTGTTGTTTTTGGAGGCAGTCATATGCAAATGCTTTTGCCCATGTGATGTCACAAGTCCCAGAACATCCAAAAGAGCTGTTTTAGGGGCTTAATTAAATAAATGCTTTTTTCATAATGAGAAGGACCTTTTAAGATCTGAAATTTGCAGGATGTTTTAATGGTACAAACCAGGACCTCGTATGTGTCAAAAGATCAAGGTAAATTTGGTTTCTCATGTCATGACCCCTTTAAAAGAAACATCTGTTACTTTTTTAAATAAGCAACTGCAAGTTACTTTGTTTTCCTATGTATTGCCTGACAGCTCTCCTGTCCCCATGTTGAGAGAAATTGTGAGTAATGATGATTTTTGTAGTTCTGGACTAAATGTGAGCAGGCATTCAGATTCAGTATTCCTCAAAATCAATAAAAACAGTGAAATGCAGTGAAATGTACACAAATGTACTTTATGTATTTAATCTTACTTTATTGTCTTCACTGCTTTCGTTCAATGATCCAATTCAACCATACAAATAAGCAAAAATGACTGTTGAACTTCATGCTTCTGCATCATATTTTTCTGCTATCCAGGGGTTAAATCTTTTGACAAACTAAAAGACGTAAATTAAATTTGTAAATAAAAGACATAGGTTGTACTGAATGCCAGCTTGCTTATTTTGCTCAAGATAAGGATTTATTAAGTCCACATGTTGTGCAACCACAGGTCGAGAGCTGTCATTCCAACCACGCAACTTTGCGATGCTGTTTGCAAACGTTCGTTGGACCTATGGTTTCGGGAAACACTGACTCGTTGAACTATGCTGATAACAACGGAACTTGCGACCATAGTTGGCGATGCTTTCGATAAAAACACCCCAGAATAGCAGCACAGCTGAAAGGTTGTTTGAGCTGCGTCCTCTAAACTGTACGTAAAATTTGCATTTCCTTCAGCCTGAGGCTTATTCATTTCACTTTTGATGCAATAGATCTTTTGCATTTGCAAAAAATATAACTTTTTTCTTATTAATAAACAGACAAGCAAGCCTAGCCCTGCTAAGAAAAAGTAACGCAAAAGTAACGTAGCACATTACTTTCCATAAAAAAAAACTAAGTAATGCAATTAGTTACTTTTTAAGGGAGTAACACATTACTTTTAAGTAAAGTAAATTTCCCCAATAATTCATATACACTCACCTAAAGTATTATTAGGAACACCATCCTAATACTGTATTTGACCCCCTTTCGCCTTCAGAACTGTCTTAATTCTACGTGGCATTGATTCAACAAGGTGCTGAAAGCATTCTTTAGAAATGTTGGCCCATACTGATAGGATAGCATCTTGCAGTTGATGGAGATTTGTGGGATGCACATCCAGGGCATGAAGCTCCCGTTCCACCACATCCCAAAGATGCTCTATTGGGTTGAGATCTAGTGACTGTGGGGGCCATTTTAGTACAGTGAACTCATTGTCATGTTCAAGAAACCAATTTGAAATGATTCAAGCTTTGTGACATGGTGCATTATCCTGCTGGAAGTAGCCATCAGAGGATGGGTACATGGTGGTCATAAAGGGATGAACATGGTCAGAAACAATGCTCAGGTAGGCCGTGGCATTTAAATGATGCCCAATTGGCACTAAGGGGCCTAAAGTGTGCCAAGAAAACATCCCCCACACCATTACACCACCACCACCAGCCTGCACAGTGGTAACAAGGCATGATGGATCCATGTTCTCATTCTGTTTATGCCAAATTCTGACTCTACCATCTGAATGTCTCAACAGAAATCGAGACTCATCAGACCAGGCAACATTTTTCCAGTCTTCAACTGTCCAATTTTAGTGAGCTTGTGCAAATTGTAGCCTCTTTTTCCTATTTGTAGTGAAGATGAGTGGTACCCGGTGGGGTCTTCTGCTGTTGTAGCCCATCCGCCTCAAGGTTGTGCGTGTTGTGGCTTCACAAATGCTTTGCTGCATACCTCGGTTGTAACGAGTGGTTATTTCAGTAAAAGTTGCTCTTCCATCAGCTTGAATCAGTCGGCCCATTCTCCTCTGACCTCAAGCATCAACAAGGCATTTTCGCCCACAGGACTGCCGCATACTGGATGTTTTTCCCTGTTCACACCATTCTTTGTAAACCCTAGAAATGGTTGTGCGTGAAAATCCCAGTAACTGAGCAGATTGTGAAATACTCAGACCGGCCCGTCTGGCACCAACAACCATGCCACGCTCAAAATTGCTTAAATCACCTTTCTTTCCCATTCTGACATTCAGTTTGGAGTTCAGGAGATTGTCTTGACCAGGACCACACCCCTAAATGCATTGAAGCAACTGCCATGTGATTGGTTGATTAGATAATTGCATTAATGAGAAATTGAACAGGTGTTCCTAATAATCCTTTAGGTGAGTGTATATAAAGTTTAATTAATACTTTAAAGTCTATAATGCAGAGTGCAGTAAAGGTTTTGTCTACTGCTTACAACAGAGTCCTGCACGGGTCCGATTTTGTAAATCTGCACCCGCCCGTATACCCGCGGTGCTTAAAACCGCATCCGACCCGTTTTCCGACGGCAGCACTAATTATAATCCGCACCCGACCCGCTTAAAATAGAACCGACACCCGACCCGCACCCAAAATAAAATCAGTTTAGCATATCACATTATAGACACACTTACAAAAGCGTTTATTGCCAGTATACAGAAGCACCCGTGCAGGACTCACATGGGTTGGGTAGATGTAAATTTGGCAAGCTACTTTTCTACCACTGTCTAAGCTTATATTTCCTACACACTGCCACAGAAAATAGTGCTGTGTAGAACCTGAAGTTATAAACTGAGCGTCATGAAGGGAGTGCACATGGCCTATAGAGCTTCACAGCACATGCATAAACAAGGCTTTACTCTCTTCTCTCTCTCTCTAATGAAAGTAAAAAGCTGATGAGATGTGATAAATGATCTGTGTTGTTGATCTGGTGGATATACTGTCATGCCAGGCTCTCTCCAGGGCTACTCTATCTGTCATGAAGGCAGGTATGGATTCGGTGGCGAGGGAGACTGAGAGAATGGAAGGTAAAAAATGGCACCAGTGCTGGAAGGAAGTCATTCACTATGATCCAGTGGACGTTTCTTCAATGCATGCATAAAAAAAACCCCTCATAATCATCTTGCCACTCTCATGTGGGAATGTCAGTTTATTTGCTCTAATGCAAATTCATTCAGCTGTGGTAATAATTACACATGTGGTGCATCATCTTGCTTTTGATAGAAATCATCCATTAACTTAAAGGGTTGCCATTTGTGCCCCTGAGGTTCAGCCGATGCCCTCTAGTGGCAGCTGCAATTAATCAAGCGTGCCAGCATCCTCCAAGCCACACAAATGACAACGTATATTTCTGTATTATCAATAACCTACAAGATAACACAGCAAGAAAACAGTCTGTGTGACCACAGGGCATCGGGGGAAAGTGGGTCAGTAGTATTTCACAAAATATAATTAAGTGCTTATAAAAGAGAGGAGAGAAGATGGATTTTCTTTGTCCCTGAAGAAGTCAGCTGGCACAAAAAAGCCGTTTGCCTCTTTTTCTATCGATCGTGGGAAGTATTGATTTGTTGCTAAGCCGTGTGAGTTTGTTTAAGGTGGATCTATGGGGCGTTAGGCGAACTATCTTGCAGTGAAAAGCAAACAGACTTGATTATGGAAGGCCAGGACACTTTGTGGAACGTCCAGAGTCCAGATATTGTTTGAAATCCTCTGAGTGATTGAGTTTGAGAAGATCTTATTGCAAAACAGGAATGGACAAATATTCTTCCAGCGACTGCATAACAAATCGATCTTCTATTTTTTCCAGCAAGATTCCATAAGGTTTAAATCATTTGGATTTAAGGAGCATTTGACAAGGTCAATCTTGATCTTCCTGTATTTATTTATTTTATTTTTTATTTTATTTTATATTTTCCCATGAAATATTTCTTTGTGAGAATTAAATGACCATTTTACATTTTACTCTTATATTGTTAGCTCGTTTTGTGTTTAGGAATAATATCTTTTGTTACTTTACGGTGTCCCTAAAGGGACACTGTGATGGAAAAATATGAGATTAGGAGGGAAAAGTATATTTCAATGTTGTGCGTTCCCCGAGAAACTATTTCTTGTTGTTTTTTTTAAAGCGAAATATACTTTTTCCTTCCATCTCAGATTTTTTCCGTCACCATGTCCCTTTAGGGGCTCCGTACTTTACTGTGACTGGGCGGACAACTTTTTGAAGACAAAATCGGCATTGTGACTGTAGGCATGTACATGAAAATGTAAATTTTCAGTGCTGAAAAATACTATTTTCATATCAAACTCTTTTATCTTAATAGATCAAGGCAAATTAATTGCTAATGATATGAGCCTTTTAATGAACCTAGAGTGAAGTTTCATAATGATGTTTTTGAAGAAGGTGCTTTCCTCTAATAACCAGGTGATTTCAGACCCTATTATCCTTGACATCAATATTGTTAAAGGTAAAATAAATAAAAAAAACACATGAATATGTTACATATGCAGAAAAAACTATAAGTAAGACAGGCTGATTCCCCTGAAAAATACAACAAGAGTTATCAAAGTTTAGGCTGAGACTTTGTCCAAACAATGTCGGATGAGTTATTTATCTATTTATTCCCTTATTTTTTTCAATTCTGTTTGATAATGCAAGTGGCTCAGGAATTGCACAGAATGCACACTTCCCCTTTAAGTGATGATAACGCCTTAAGAAGGTGTCATGTAACTCCACAAAAAGGGATGTGAAATAAAATCCATTTGATCTCAGTGGATTTTGATGCAATAGTAGACATGAGCTGAGAGAGAAGGATGACTTTGCTTTTCTCATCCACTGGTATCTCTCCATCTATATTTTTCTGTATCGCTGACCCACCAGGGGGCCACGCGGGATATGAGAGACTAAGTTAAAGCTTTACTCATGCCATGGGCAAAGAAATGTGTGCTGAATAGCTCACCTGGACAAATCCACAGAGAGCCCGGCAGTTAACATGTGACTGAGACTGGTTTGATGTCACTCTAGTTTTTTTTGTCAATCGCTGTCTGTTCTTTTCCTAGTTGCAATACTCATAAAAGCACAATTACTGAGTCATAAGAGCTGAAATAATCACATTCCTCACACCACTGACAAGGCAGAGTAGGCAGATAGCACTTAAAAGAAGCTTAATCTGACTTTATGAAAAAAGGCAATTTTGTGAAATATTATTACTTTTTAAAAGAACCTTTTTCCATTGAAATATATTTTAAAATGCAACTTATTCCAATGATGTCAGAGCTGAATGTTCCGCGTCTTTAGTGTCACATGATGTTGAAAACAGTTGTGCTGTCTAATATGTTTGTGGAAACTATGATACATAAGCTTTGCATTAAAGGGGAGGGGGGGGTCCTAATGCTATTTCATGCATTGTGACTTATTTACACTGTTAAAGAGCTGGATTATCATGCTAAACATGGCCAAATTAAAAAAAAAAACGTGTTAGACTTATGACGGAAAATGTCTGTGCCAAATACACAAACACAGTTTTTTTCAAGTATGGCCCTGTATGACTTCATAAAGTGCGGAATTGCTTGTATGGGCACTTCTCCCGGATGAGCGCATGTGCACATCAACCAGAGTGAGAGCAAGCGTACATCAATGAGCTTTGTTCGGTTATGGTAGCCGTCGGCAGTGCTGTCATTTTGTTTTTAGACCACGAAATCAACAATGTCACTAAAGAAGTGTATTTTTGGTTGTGAGGGAAAGATAACCAAGCCTGGATCCGCCTTCCTACATACTTCCGCTCAATTTTCATTTTCCTTCAGTACTCCGTCTGGGACTGCAGTATATTCTTAGGTTTTCTCCGAACAAATTTTTACCGGTCCAATCAGCGAACAGAGTGGCTGAGAACGATGACGTTGATGTCGTGCGCTAGTTTGAGTTGTAGTTCAGTAATGGCGGCGGAGAAAGATGCGAGCGAAGCCATTCATTCCGTTGTGGCACCGCTGCCGAATATCCAGAAGTTAAAGCCGGAGCAAGAACAATCTTTGCTGAGTTTTGTTGGCGGCCAGGATGTTGTGGCTCTCCTCCCCACAGGGTTCGGGAAAAGTTTGATTGACGTGGGGTCGGAAGGTAGTCTGACAAGCCAGACCCACATCAAGATGTTGGGTCTGGAAACTCACCATTGACAGGGCTCAATCCGAGGGGCGGGATAAACAGTTGTCTTTCAAATTCCCTCTGCGCGCAATTGGATAGCGCCATGACTGCCACAACCAACCAGATCGAAGAAGAAGGTGAAGCCGAGCTAACGTTAGTTGATAGACTTTCGTCGTATCCGGTAGGCAAAACTTCGAACATATCTTCTTTTCTTAAGAATGATTTCAGTGCCGTTCTTTGTTCTTTTCTCAGAGAAAAACTTAACTCCAAGTCTTCCAGAGTCGCGGCCAAAGCCGATTCAAAAAACCGCTGTTCGTCAGCTTTGTTTACGAGTAGCACGCAGAACCTCCGCAACGTGCCGTCATTATGTTAAGCCCGCCCACCGACTCTACACACGCTGTGATTGGCCTGACCAGAGTTTGGTTTTTCCAGCTCTCAGGTCTACCGAGAGTTGCAAGACTACACTCGGGGCAAAATACATTTTCTGCCGCTAGGGTGCGTCTAGATTTCTAGGCTAGTCGGAAGGTATTGGGTGCGTCTCAATCAGCTCCCAAGCTCAGTAGTCAGGGCACTGATCAGGGAGTCAACCCATTGACTTATGTCCTGATCAGTGCCCTGACTACTGAACTAAGGAGCTGATTGAGACACACCCATTGCTATCATTTACAGGGGCTAGTCAGTGATTTTATTGCTGTCCATCTCCCACCTCCCGCGTAAAAATCCCCGGCCGAATTACCTACTGTTTTAGACAAACACCAATCCATCCATCCATCCATCCATCTTCTTCCGCTTTATCCAGGGCCGGGTCGCGGGGGCAGCAGTCTAAGCAGAGATGCCCAGACTTCCCTCTCCCTAGACACTTCCTCCAGCTCTTCCGGGGGGACACCGAGGCGTTCCCAGGCCAGCCGGAAGACATATTCCCTCCAGCGTGTCCTAGGTCTTCCCCGGGGCCTCCTCCCGGTTGGACATGCCCGAAACACCTTCCCGGGAAGGCGCTCATGAGGCATCCGGAACAGATGCCCGAGCCACCTCAGCTGGCTCCTCTCGATGTGGGGGAGCAGCGGCTCTACTCCGAGTTCCTCCCGAGTGACTGAGCTCCTCACCCTATCTCTAAGGGAGCGCCCAGCCACCCTGCGGAGAAAACTCATTTCGGCCGCCTGTATCCGGGATCTTGTCCTTTCGGTCATGACCCAAAGCTCATGACCATAGGTGAGAGTAGGAACGTAGATTTACCGGTAAATTGAGAGCTTCGCCTTACGGCTTAGCTCTTTCTTCACCACAACAGACCGGTACATCGACCGCATTACTGCAGAAGCTGCACCGATCCGTCTGTCAATCTCCCGTTCCATCCTCCCCTCACTCGTGAACAAGACCCCTAGATACTTGAACTCCTCCACTTGAGGCAGGAACTCTCCACCAACCTGAAGAGGGCAAACCACCCTTTTCCGACTGAAACACCAAACACCAATGTCGTGTGGTAATTTAATTGCTGTCCGAATCCACATCTCTGAGTTTTCAATATTATATCACTTCAAAATTCACTGTGGACATCTTTTTTGACCACTGCGGAGCACCGTGCGGTTGCGCTTCGCTGTAATTTGGATGCATTTCTAGACTTTATCTTTAAATGCTGGCAAGTATTTACAAGAGCAATATATTTCAAAAAATAAAAAGAAGAAAAGCATGTGAACATTTGAATTGGGACGTTATTTACGGCAGCATTTATTCTTATCATACCAAGCATGTGACATTTTATTTACAGCTTACAATCATGTTACGGACCACGTGTGCAGCGCGTTCCTGATGACAAAACTCTCCCCTCCTCCGTGAATAAATTACAACCCGAATGCACAAGTTTTAGGTTTTATCACTGAGGTGGTTATTTTTTTCGGACTTCCATGTGAGAAACAGAGGCGAACAGCGCATGACATACGTCACGACCAAACGTTAGCGATTGGTTATGGCAGATCCAGAGCGGCTCTGGGCAGATCCAATAGTTTTAAACTTCAACAGAGTAAACGATGGTCAATGGAGAATGTGCCAGACTCTCTGTACAAATTAAATGTACGAGAGTCTGGTAAGACCAGGCTAAATATAACCTTGTTCAGCTTCCCAAATAACCCAGCGTTTAAGGAGACGGAGTTCTGCAAGTGTGTTTGTTTGTTCCCTGTCACGAAACCGCAGGCGGTGAGTGAAACTGCATGAAATGGCTGTGTTTTGTTGGCAATCGGCGCGTAAGTGCATAAACCGTCAACAACACGAACGTATCATGAATCGAAAGTTATCCAGGGATAACACCATGATGTATTGTGTGTGTGTCATAGGTGCGTGTGTGTGTGGTCGTGATTCTTTAGCTCCGCCCACTGCACGCCTGAACAAGCTGTTTTCGGAAAGAATCGGTACAGTGTATCTGTCTTTTATAAATATGATAAAACTAAAGACTCTTCGGAGAAATGAAGAATGCAATACTACTCTATAGGTACTCAAGATTACCATGAGACCGAAACTATGTGTGTTATGTACCCTTTAAAGATGCATTAAATTGATCAAAAGCTACAGTAAAATTATTTATATTGCTACAAAATATTTCTATTTCAGATAAATGTTGTTTTCAGCACTGATAATAATAAGATCCATTATTAATAATCAAGCACCAAAATAGCATATTAGAATGATTTTGTGAGACTGAAGGATGAATTAATAGTTGCTTTGATCATAGCCTTTAAAACATTCATAAATCGTAATTATTCCAAACTTTGTTAAGCTGTTAGTTTATATGATTTATATTATTTTGCAATATTATTGTTACTGTTATTATAATGGTTTTCCAGTACCCATCTAGATAGCTTCTCATCTTCTTGGATCCACAAACTGCAGTGAAGTTCACTGGCTGATAGAATTAGCCTTCATTCATTATCACACTAATCAAATTGTTCACAAAAAAAGATCTGTTTTAAAAACAGATTGTGAAGCCACTCTGAGAGAACAAATCTGACATTGTGACATTTTAGGCTAATCCAGCTATAGTCGGGTCACTTAGTCAAGATTTACTCTGTGGGTTGATCTTTTTTTTTTTTTTGGAGAAAAGATTGATTCTGTTCTAAAGCTGGATTTGTTTGGAAAGGGATACTGGCCAAGCACTGAACTAATAGTTACAATTACAACTTTGCTGTTAAGTGTGTTGGCTTAAGCAGGTCCTGAAATGTCTGTTTTCTGAGAATGAAAGGTTGATGAAGATGCTAATACTAGCATCGATAGAGTGCTGGTCCACAGGTTCATCTCACCGCCCTTCAGCTGAGTTTATTATTACCTGTGTTTTATGTTTGTCTACTGAGAGAGATAAACTGCATGAGGTTGTGGTCTACATTTAAGAGCTATGAAAGAGCAATTTCTGAGCAATACAATTTACAAATGAATGGCCGGATTTCACTCATTTTAAATACACCACATTGGTTGGTATTTTATGTTTTTGAAAGGTCTCTTATAAGAAAGACAAAACAGTAAAAACAAAGATATTGTGAAATAAGATTACAATTTAAAACATTTGTTGTTTAATTTATTGTAAAATGTGATTTATTCCTGTGATGTAAAGCTGAATTTTCAGCATCATTACTCCAGTCTTCAGTGTCACATGATGCTTCAGAAATCATTCTAATATGCTGATTTGATGATGAAGAAACATTTCTGATTATTATGTTGAAAACAGTTGTGCTTCTTCACATGTTTTTGAAAACTGTGATAATTTTTTTCAGGATTCTCAGGAAGATGAAACATTTATGAAACATATGATATACAGTATATGACATATTTATGAAATGAAATATATTTAGAATTTTTTTAAATAATTAATTTTCAAGGCTCATTGATGCACACGGGGAGCGAAAGCTATCCTGTGTGGTCCGATCAAACAGACGAGCTACTGTAGCTCAAATTGCTCAAGAAGTTAATGCTGGTTCTGATAATAAGGTGTCAGAATACACAGTGCATCACAGTTCATTGCGCATGGGGCTGCAAAGCTGCAGACCAGTCAGAGTGCCCATCCTGTCCACAGCCGAAAGCACCAACAGTGGCACGTGAGCATGAGAACTGGACCACGGAGCATTGGAAGAAGGTGGCCTGGTCGGTTGAATCATGTTTTCTTTTACATCACATGAATGGCCGGGTGCGTGTGCGTCGCTTATCTGGGGAACACATGGCACCAGGATTCCTTATGTGAAGAAGGCAAGCCGGCAGAGGCAGTGATGCTTTGGGCAATGTTTTAGGAAACCTTGGGTCCTGCCATCCATGTGGATGTTACTTTGACACGTACCACCTACCTAAGCATTGTTGCAGACCATGTACACCCTTTCATGGAAACGGTATTCCCTGGTGGCAGTGGCTCTTTCTGCAGATAATGTGCCCTGCCACAAAGCAAAAATGGTTCAGGAATGGTTTGAGGAGCACAACACTGAGGAGCACAACAACGAGTTTGAGGCGTTGACTTGGCCTCCAAATTCCCCAAATCTCAATCCAATCGAGCATTTGTGGGATGTGCTGAACAAACAAGTCCGATCCATGGAGGCCCCACCTCGCAACTTACAGGACATAAAGGATCTGCTACTAACATATTGGTGCCAGATACCACAGCACACCTTCAGGGGTCTAGTGGAGTCCATGCCTCGACGGGTCACGGCTGTTTTGGCAGCAAAAGGGAGACCAATACATATTGCAGGCATTATATATATACACACTCACCTAAAGGATTATTAGGAACACCTGTTCAATTTCTCATTAATGCAATTATCTAATCAACCAATCACATGGCAGTTGCTTCAATGCATTTAGGGGTGTGGTCCTGGTCAAGACAATCTCCTGAACTCCAAACTGAATGTCAGAATGGGAAAGAAAGGTGATTTAAGCAATTTTGGGCGTGGCATGGTTGTCGGTGCCAGACGGGCCGGTCTGAGTATTTCACAATCTGCTCAGTTACTGGGATTTTCAAGCACAACCATTTCTAGGGTTTACAAAGAATGGTGTGAACAGGGAAAAACATCCAGCATGCGGCAGTCCTGTGGGCGAAAATGCCTTGTTGATGCTAGAGGTCAGAGGAGAATGGGCCGACTGATTCAAGCTGATAGAAGAGCAACTTTGACTGAAATAACCACTCGTTACAACCGAGGTATGCAGCAAAGCATTTGTGAAGCCACAACACGCACAACCTTGAGGCGGATGGGCTACAACAGCAGAAGACCCCACCGGGTACCACTCATCTCCACTACAAATAGGAAAAAGAGGCTACAATTTGCACAAGCTCACTAAAATTGGACAGTTGAAGACTGGAAAAATGTTGCCTGGTCTGATGAGTCTCGATTTCTGTTGAGACATTCAGATGGTAGAGTCAGAATTTGGCGTAAACAGAATGAGAACATGGATCCATCATGCCTTGTTACCACTGTGCAGGCTGGTGGTGGTGGTGTAATGGTGTGGGGGATGTTTTCTTGGCACACTTTAGGCCCCTTAGTGCAAATTGGGCATCGTTTAAATGCCACGGCCTACCTGAGCATTGTTTCTGACCATGTCCATCCCTTTATGAGCACCATGTACCCATCCTCTGATGGCTACTTCCAGCAGGATAATGCACCATGTCACAAAGCTCGAATCATTTCAAATTGGTTTCTTGAACATGACAATGAGTTCACTGTACTAAAATGGCCCCCACAGTCACCAGATCTCAACCCAATAGAGCATATTTGGGATGTGGTGGAACGGGAGCTTCGTGCCCTGGATGTGCATCCCACAAATCTCCATCAACTGCAAGATGCTATCCTATCAATATGGGCCAACATTTCTAAAGAATGCTTTCAGCACCTTGTTGAATCAATGCCACGTAGAATTAAGGCAGTTCTGAAGGCGAAAGGGGGTCAAACACAGTATTAGTATGGTGTTCCTAATAATCCTTTAGGTGGGTGTATATAGTCTGTGTGTGCACTAAAGGCACCAGCTGGAGCTCTGCTATAAGTTTTGTCACTTCATAATACCATATGATACCATGTTTGCTTTCAATAAGGACAGAAACATTACAAGATGCTGGTAACTTGTTGTGTCGTGCCTGGTGTGAGTGGAGATTTCAGACAGGAGTCCATCCTGACATGTCTGCTAAAAAAATAAATAAAAAAAGGACAGAATACACTAAGAGAATTTTTCCAACACTATGAGAGCGACAGCTAGAAGAAATGTTATGTGCCATGGAAGTGAACTATGGTTACACAAATATGCCCACTTTAATGAGATTTTGGAGAAAGATGGATATTTGCTATCAAACAGCAGCTGGAGCTGCGACCTCTTGGTCAATACAGCATCTCCCTAAGGAGACAGACAGTTGGAGTCATAATTAGCCAACTAATGAACAATGAAAATTACACACTCTTTACTTATTTATTTTTTTTCTCTCGTGGTCATGCGAGAGTCGAGGCATATATCGCTAACCTGGAATATCAGGACACCTGAGGAAAAACTTTAGTGAAGTAACTTTTACAGCGCCTCTGGGTAATTTAGCCAGAAAGTGGAGAGCGTAACGTTGGCCTCAGAAAGTGAGTGCAGTAAAGGAAAGCAATGAAGCGTTGCGTGATTGCTATAGTTTAACACATGCCAAACCTCTTACAGGCCTTTATCACCACACTGCAGCTCCTTACTGAAACTGCAGCTTCAAAGCATACGGAGGCCCATTATTATGATGGTCTCCCCAAAGTGTTTGTGTGGACGTGTGTGTCTGTAAGAAACAAAAATAGTGTACGGTCATGTGTGGATGTGTCCATGAGGGTGAAATTCTGTCCTTAAACCCATGGCCAGATCACTTGTATCAGACTGGTACAGAGAGACAGTGGAGAAAAGGCCAATCCCCTCACCAGAAACCATGTCCAATAAGGAACAGACTGTCTTCAACAGATACACACACATACATTGATTGTCAGCACATTTGCTCCAATGTGTATGGCCCTGTGCAATGTCCAAGCTGCGATACAGTCCAATTAAAAAAGGCAGAGAACATGTCTGGACTCCACACACAGCAGTTCTCAGAGATGAGGGACAGAGCAATCTACTGTCACAACTGCAACACCTGAACTCTCTGTGGTCACAGTTACATCCAGGGCACACTCAGCAGATCTTCTGGTGTGCTGCTCTGTTCAGATAACATGTACTCTCAATACGGCCAAATATATATATAGATACACAGTACTGTGCAAAAGTCTTAGGCACATTAGTATTTTCACCCCCCAAAATCAAAATGGTTTTAAGCCAGTTATTTATATATTGTGCTGTATTTTGTCAGTAGGAAATATCAGTTTACATTGCCAAACATTTATTTTGCCACTAATTGTTATAATCCGTGAGTTTTTTGTATGCACAAGGAGTCTGACAACAGCCGGTGCTCCACATGCAGATCTGATCTCACCATCATCGTGTCTGTCTGGGAATACATAAAGAAACAGAAAAAACGGAGACGGACTAAATCCAGAAGAACTGTGGCAACATCTCCAATATGCTTGAAGAAACCATTTTGGCAGCAAGCCCACCAGATGGCTTTGATGCAAACGGGGATAAAAAGTACCCCATGCCCACAGTTAAATATACTGCTGGATCTTTAATGTTGCGGGTCTATTTTTTTTTTTTTGCTGGAGGTCCTGGACATCTTGTTCAGATACATGGTATCATGCACTGAAGAAAAAGTGTGCTGGATTTACATGATTTAATTGTGTACATCGGTCCCACATGAATCAATTAAGTTAAACAAACATCATTTGAGCATGTAACTTCAACATCATGGAATGAATGCATTTTAAGTGAACCAATTAAGTAGTCTCAAAGTAAATTTTACATGGCTCCCTGGCATGATTCAGGCATTCAATTTCATATATTCATTCATCCACTTCAAATTCACATATTTTTATATTACACAACTGTATTATAATACTGCGGTAGCTAATTGACAAACGTTTAGCTAGCAGTATCACACATTAGCATCTCAAATGCTAAGCATTAAAAGCTCCTTCAGCAAAGCCATTATGACATTAGTTGTATTCAGGGCCTGAAATTAACACCCGACCACGCACCAAATGCGGGTGAATTTTGCAATTGGCGGTAACACTGTCAATCTACCTGCCACATTGGCAGGTAGCCAATGAGAATTGAGTGATTCATAGGGCAGTTTGAGAGGATGTGACTACGTTCATGCGATCGGAAAGAAGATGAGGCCCTTCCCTGACTACGTTTGGATGTGCGAGTATTAAACTGTTGGTGAGATGGGATGAGATAATAATGCAACACTGATGTAGGCTACAGTACAATGACAGTTGCACAGATGTGTGTGCGTTGTGTGCGTGTAGATGTGCCTGTTGGGAGTTAGGAAGCAGTGACAAAATGTCCGGTACGCGGTAACTTTACCAGTAATAATAATTGGGGATGTCCCGTTCAGGTATTTTTGCCCTTGAGTCCGAGTCATTTGATTTGGAGTATCTACCGATACCAAGTCCCGATCCGATAATACATAAAAAAAGAATAAAGAAGAGCGAAAAAACAGATCCAGGATGTTCCTTATTTTTTATTTAATTCACCTTATTTAACCAATAGCGTCTCTGCAACAAAGTGATGTCATGCCGCACACGTTGCTCTTTCTGTGTGGAGTCAAAAGGGTCTAACTCTGCCACCGCATAACTATAGATGTGTTAAAAAATAATGAGAATATATATACATTTATATCCGAGTCCTGATCGGGAGATAACGTCCGATTCCAATCGAGTTTGAAATCGGATCTGGACATCCCTAATAATAATATTAATTTAGTTCTGTTTAACCATTCCTGGACGTGACTAAATCAGCCATCAACACAGTAAACCGCCAGTGCCACCTACTGGCGGTTTTTAAATCCACCTGCCACAGTGGCTGGTGGTCAAAAAAGTTAATTTCAGGTCCTGGTTGTATTAGTCCACAGCCTAAGCAAATGCGCCACTCTTCTCCACAATGGTAACCCACTGTAATTTAAATTGTTCTAATAATTCCAACATAATTGACTATTAAACACAATCAAGTCTCCCCCTCTCTCATCTTGATCAAAAATACATAAAATAACAATTTTACATTTAAAATAACAACATTTACTCTCTCTTGATTTAGCCATATGCAAAGCATGCTGGGAACTAACAAGCCCTGCCCAGTTTCAGTTAATGCAACACACATAGTCCATGTAATCGCAACACAAACGGATTAAGTAAACTTCTGACTTATATTTAAGTGAATTGAACACAATCAAATTAAGTTAGGACAAAATGTATAGCAATTGTGTTGCTTTAGCTCATTTTAACTAAGCAATTTGAACAAGTAGTAAAATATTTTTTTTAGTGTGGATTCTAGCAAATACCAACAGATAAATATCAAAACCTGACCACCCCTGCTAGAAATCGTATAATAGGCCATGTTTGGATCTTCCATTAGGACAACGATCCAAAACAAACAAAATCAACACAAAAAAGTGTCACTGAGCACAAAATGAAGCTTCTGCCATCGCAGTTCCCTGACTTGAACCCTATATAAAATGAGTGGGGTGAACTGAAGAGAAGAAGCACCAACATGGATCTGGGAATCTGAAGGATCTGGAGAGATTCTGTATGGAGGAATGGTCTCTGATCTCTCCAAACTCATCAGGCATTATAGAACAAGACTCAGCTGTTATCTTGGGAAAAGGTTGTTGCAATAATTGGGTGCCAATAATTCACTTAATTGATTTAAATTTACATTTATGCATTCAGCAGACGCTTTTATCCAAAGCGACTTGCAACTGAGGAGTACAAGAAGCGATCCGTCATGAAGAGGCAATGAAACACAAAAAGTGCCTGAAGTACTACATTTTGGAGTAGAGGAAAATAGAAGAAAAAGAAGGAAATTATGTGGGTTTTTTTTAAGATGAGGTTAAGTGCTCACGGAAGAGGTGAGTTTTCAGCTGTCTTTTGAATGTTGTCATTGATTCTGCAATTCGGATGGAGGTGGGAAGATCGTTCCACCAGCAGGGAATGGTGAATGAAAATGTTCTGGAGAGGGATTTTCTGCCTCTCTGTGATGGTACCACAAGCCGTCACAAAGGTATTGATGGAATTTCTTCCAAAAAGTGTCTTGAATCTCACAGCGTTTACTGTCTCACACGAATTCACATCCACAACAAATTATAAGACACTACAATAGACACCATTTGAATTAAAAAAATAAATAAATACACATCCAGCTGTAGTGCAACGCTTAGGTCTCTTCAGAATCCTGGTTTATTTTTAATTTCACTGACTGATGAACAAAAGATTTCCGGAATCTGTTCATTCTAGCATATGGCACTAAATATGGTGCATATACAATATGGGAAGAATCAAACATAATTGTGGCCAACATGAACTAGAGAAAAACTTTTATTTCATAATGTGAGTTTCCCCCCACTTTAAATTGTTTTACTTTAATGTGAAGGTTAGAATTTCGTGATTTTTCTTTTTTGAATGAAAGACCAAAAGGATAAACAATGCATATTTATTTTCACAGCCATCTTTGCTCATATTTACATAGGATGACAATGGATGGATAGGTGGTTTACTGGACTAATTCAAAAAGAGCCCAACCCAAAGTCTGTGATACTATTGTCCCCTGGATTTTTTTGTTTTGTGCCAGTCACATCTCTAAGGGGCTTTACAGCAAATGTGTTTACTCAGGTGAAGCCAGAAAACACTCCATCTGGCAGAGCTTGGCTGTTAGCCGGTAGCCTACTGCTAACTGATTGACTTCTGCACCAACGCTTTTCCTCCCACTTACTGTATCAACTGATATGACACTTCTGATGAGTACCGTGGTGTTAATTGTTAATATGTGCCAACTCAATGGTTCCCAACCCTGGTCCTGGAGTACTGCAGCACTGCACAGTTATGTAGATGACTACCTAATCATCAGCTTGTTAGTAAGACCTCAGATAGGTGTGTCAGATAAGAGAGACATCCAAAATGTGTTTTGGGGGTAAAAGAGCACCAGGGTTGGGCCAACTGACATATACAAACACCATTTCTGTAATATTTTAAAATTACAAAAATAGTATTATTGTTGTGTAATACACTCACCTAAAGGATTATTAGGAACACCTGTTCAATTTCTCATGAATGCAATTATCTAATCAACCAATCACATGACAGTTGCTTCAATGCATTTAGGGGTGTGGTCCTGGTCAAGACAATCTCCTGAACTCCAAACTGAATGTCAGAATGGGAAAGAAAGGTGATTTAAGCAATTTTGAGCGTGGCATGGTTGTTGGTGCCAGACGGGCCGGTCTGAGTATTTCACAATCTGCTCAGTTACTGGGATTTTCACGCACAACCATTTCTAGGGTTTACAAAGAATGGTGTGAAAAGGGAAAAACATCCAGTATGCGGCAGTCCTGTGGGCGAAAATGCCTTGTTGATGCTAGAGGTCAGAGCAGAATGGGCCGACTGATTCAAGCTGATAGAAGAGCAACTTTGACTGAAATAACCACTCGTTACAACCGAGGTATGCAGCAAAGCATTTGTGAAGCCACAACACGCACAACCTTGAGGCGGATGGGCTACAACAGCAGAAGACCCCACCGGGTACCACTAATCTCCCCTACAAATAGGAAAAAGAGGCTACAATTTGCATGAGCTCACCAAAATTGGACAGTTGAAGACTGGAAAAATTTTGCCTGGTCTGATGAGTCTCGATTTCTGTTGAGACATTCAGATGGTAGAGTCAGAATTTGGCGTAAACAGAATGAGAACATGGATCCATCATGCCTTGTTACCACTGTGCAGGCTGGTGGTGGTGGTGGTGTAATGGTGTGGGGGATGTTTTCTTGGCACACTTTAGGCCCCTTAGTGCTAATTGGGCATCGTTTAAATGCCACGGCCTACCTGAGCATTGTTTCTGACCATGTCCATCCCTTTATGACCACCATGTACCCATCCTCTGATGGCTACTTCCAGCAGGATAATGCACCATGTCACAAAGCTCGAATCTTTTCAAATTGGTTTCTTGAACATGACAATGAGTTCACTGTACTAAAATGACCCCCACAGTCACCAGATCTCAACCCAATAGAGCATCTTTGGGATGTGGTGGAACGGGAGCTTCGTGCCCTGGATGTGAATCCCACAAATCTCCATCAACTGCAAGACGCTATCCTATCAATATGGGCCAACATTTCTAAAGAATGCTTTCAGCACCTTGTTGAATCAATGCCACGTAGAATTAAGGCAGTTCTGAAGGTGAAAGGGGGTCAAACACAGTATTAATATGGTGTTCCTAATAATCCTTTAGGTAAGTGTATATTGCATAGGATGAAGGCTGGTGTGTCCCTACAAAAACTGAATGTAGGAAACACTGCTGTAGGACACTGTAAATAAATAAAGGAGATCATTACTTAAAAACAAGCTCTATAACTGATGAAAAAGCATTACCTAAATCCCAGGAATTAGCTATGTGGTAAACAACAAAGCTATGTGCTTGAAAACATATGGCCTGTCATTAAAATATATGGGATGGTGCTAACAGTTTGACTGTGTTTATTACTGCCTGGTGGTGGCAGAATGTATGTACTGCAACTTTAAAGAGTGCTGATAAACCCAATATCTCACAGCAGATCCGTTTCAAGTGAAAGCGATTACAAGGCCAAAAGTACATTTTAGAAACTAATGTTCGATTCTGACAGGGGAGGTTAGACTGCAAAAAGGAGGTTTCTGAAATCCTGTCCCCGCCTCGACTTCATTATTCTGCCAGACACTTTATCACCACCTTCTTCTCCCCAAAAAGAAAATGATGATACTTTATCAAAACCTCCACGCATGCTAATAGGCTAATTTGTCTGTTTACGGCCTCCTGCAAACAAACATGTGTGGGACATTTGTATCCATAACCAAATACATGCCTGCGATTTCACCTATCGATACAGCCTTCCCGACTGCGACAGTAATTAAGGTGAGGGCACGCACTCATTACCGGCCACTGATGAGGGTGCCCGTCGGTCGTTTATGGGCTCGGGTCGGCACAACAGGCTGTGCGCCGTGGGGGTTCGACTCCGGATATAATGACCTATGGGGCCACATGGGTTTTTTTTTATATTTTTTGCAGTCAGCATGGAAGGACAGCTCTCGACAGATGTGCGGTCCATTAGAGAAGCTCCACTTCCTCCCTCAATCTCTCCTGTCCTCCAGCTCCCTCCTCTCAAATGAAGCCTGTCTTCCAAGCTGTCTGAGGGAATGTCAAGGTAAACAAAATTATGCCAACAGTAAAAATGTAAGGATTCCGCTCTAAGTGGCATGACGGCATCCGCCATGAGCTTGTGCCGGCCCATAATGCTTGTACTTTTTAGAGCCTGTACTTGAAAAACTCCTGTAAAATGACTCTGTTTTGGTCATTTATAGTAGTGACAGGTAGCTACTTTCTTTTCCTGTTCAATAGAGCGCTGCAGAGATGACATCGTTTTGGCAAACAAACCCGAAAGTTCCCAATAGGAATTGTCCATTGTCTTTTGGATTATTGCAGAAAATAAGCTCTGTTACCAACAAAAGTTTGATTCTTACACGTTTTATTATGACAATCTTTGCATGTTTTACGAATTTTGAATCTTAATATAATCACTAGAAGTACAAAGTTGAAGGCAGGGTAGGTCATTTGTTTCAGAAAATTTTTTTGTTATGCTAGTTAGAGCCCGAGCGATTTATCAAGACGATCACATGACAATGCGTATCAATAGTACGAGTGCGCAATGTCGTGGAATGTGGAGTTTTGGCTTGCATATGGTACACAGTTTTTCGCCTGCATATGATACGCACTTTTATGGCGTGTATATGACACACTCTTGGGTAGGATGGGGGTGGGGGGTGTATGGTTTGTGCGTATAATACGCCATAAAGTGCGTATCATATGCACAAGAAAAACTGTGTACCATATGCACGCCAAAACTCATTTTGGCGTATACATTCCACGACATTGCACACTCGTATTATTTATACGCATTTACGTGTGATCTGGCTCGATTTATTGGTCTGCCGATTTTATCGGCTGATATGAGCCTGATGCAGATATATCGGCATCAGCGTATATGCCACCGATATGAACACACACCCACGTGTCTCACAGCACGCGAATATTCACACACAATTATGTCAAAATGCCTGTCTTGTCAAGTATCATCATAAATATAGACGGTTATGTCTTAAATAAATGTAAACATGAAATTTGCCATCAATGTCAGCGTTTTTGGTAATTTTTGGGGAAGTTTCATGGCCCACAAAATATCTTGTTGTGTGAATATCTGAACATGCAATATATCAAAAGAAAGAACAGACCCTCTGTTTTATTCTAGCTTCATGTATTCTTTTTTATCAACACTTTAATGTGGGTAAGTTTCATGAAAAAACTACATTTTGAGAAAAAAAGCTGAGAAAATCGCGACTAGCTTACATACAGATGGGATTCAGAACAATGGTCAAAAACACAGATCGAGTCCATCAACATCCCCAAAGCTTCACAGTCCTACAGCTTGTCCTGGGATGACATTCCATTCAATAACTTTAGGCAGTTTTGATTTATATGCTGTTTAATGTTGATGATCGCATTATTTTTCATATGCATCTGCTCATAAGAGATTGTTCATTTCTGCTTCTTCTTCTCCTGTGTTTTGATCAAGAGATTCAGCACTCGTTCAGGAGATGAGTAATAGCGCCCCCTACCATATAACAGTGAAAACATGGAAAAGTCTTGTCAATGGCAGGGAAGCCTGATAACAAGAGAGGTGACAAAAGTCAGGGGGAAAAAAATCACTCACTGCTCTTGACTGAATAACTTTAATAAGGGTTCATCTATATTTATACAGTGAAGACTATGAAGTGATATTTTACATTTGATTACTATTTCTGTACTATTCTAGCCTGGATGCCAGCCGAATTTAGCCCCGCCCACAAACTTTTTTGCTCGGGCAATTCGGTCTGGACTCGCTCCATAGAGGAGTAATTATGCCCGAACAGAAACTGTTCGGACCAATGAAATTGTCAGGGCGGGCTTTAGACGATGATTGACAGATGATCAACAGTAACGTAATCATCCACGTCATCGAAGGCTCTTGGGTTGAATTTGCTCTTATCCTAAACGGAGAACTTGTTCGTATATGCATTCACCTTCACTATTTCTCTCAGAAACGATGATCGTGTTGGTAAGTACTCTGTGTATCCTTAAATTATTTTATTACTGGCAAAGATCGTTTACACTCATCTTTTTCTTGTAACCTTACTTAATCCAGCGTGCGTGCAGACAGGGTTTCCAAGTGTTTTTGCAATGTCGCGCACAATTGCTACTCAAAACTATAGCCCAAAACAATAACTTTCCGGGGGGTTCTCCGGAAAAAAAATGGCGTTTGGTTGGCAAAATATGTTATTTTGGCAAGGTTGCCTGCTAAAATCCGCATTCCTGGGTTTATATAATCACATAATTGGGGTCGCTTCAACCCGCGGACATGGAGAAAAACACGGACTTGGCAACACAGTGCAGTTGAGTTCTGTTGACATTTGACAACTAACGTTACGCGTCGCTCCGTTGCTCTGATTGGTTGTGGGTCTATCCAATTGAGGTCTTTCCTGGCTCGGTTGCAACACGCCCCATAATCAAAGCTCAATGGAGCGGTACCAGACTCATATTCTGACTAGAATTGAGTATGGCCACGCCAGGCTAGTACTATTCTGTACTATTCTGAAAGTCTAGCTTAGACCCTCATGAAAAACCTGAATATAACTTTTTCATTTGTATGTTTGTTCTGTTGTATTTATGTACAATGTATCTACATTGTGTATATACTGTATTATATACAGTACCGGTCAAAAGTTTGGACACACCTTTTGGCTGGTGCTGTACTATAATATACACATAAATAATACAGGCCCCCAAAAACCCATATCAGTCGGGCTCTAATGCTGGTTGAAAGTCTCTTCACATACTGATAGTAATCACTAAGTCAAGTCATCTAAATTTATGTATATGTCTCGTCTGTGGAAGACGTAGGACCATAAAATGTTCCTCCAATCATTGCATTCGGTCCGAGTTTGAGTCATAGTTTGCAAGAGCATGATTATAAAACACAACAAGACTGAGAAAGAGGACTAGAGAGTAGATTGACATGTGAATTTTTCCTCTGCATTTAACCAATCCAAGTTAGGACACACACACCCAGAGCAGTGGGAAGCCATTTTTTGCTGTGGCGGAGTGATTAGGTATTAGGTGCCTTGCTCAAATGTCTTGCTGGTATTGAGAATCAAACCCACATTCTTCGGGGGGTCCAGTCTGACTCTCTAACCATTAGGCCACGATCTGTAGTACCATTTAACCCCTAGTAAAGCATTAAAAAATCTCAAGAGTATGTTACTTAAGTTATAGAATATGAATATGAAAATATTTTGAGCTTTGAGCAAGAACAAGAACAAAGTTCGTTCTGGCCAGGACATTCCATACTTCACGAGAAAAGCAGGTGCCAAACATTTCCGTTTCTCTGCATTATCTTACATTTTTGCCGTCAACTTTACATTTCTGACCAATCACACAATAGTTCTCGGACACCCACAAGAAAAAAGTTCTGCTCAGATGATGTGTCTAAAAAAAAATGACGTCAAAATGAATTTTGAGATAATTTTTTTCTCTGTTCTTGCGGAGTATGTAATGACTTTACATTTTTTTCTAAAAATCTATTTTTTTTTTTTTTTAAATGACTTCGGTACACTCTAAAAAATGCTGGGTTGTTTCAACCCATGTTTGGGTCAAAAATGGAAAACCCTTGAATTGAAAAAAATTGTCTTCAAGTGTGCTGTTAGTATACTTATTTTAATCTAAAAATAAGAAAGAATGCTTTCAGTCTACTTTTTATGTACTTCTCAGAAATATACTTAAAATTGCACTTAAGTATACTTTACATATACTGACAGAAAGGTCTAAGTATATTTGGACTATACTTGTACTCAATCTTTTGATCAAGATATACTAGGCTTGTAGTTGTGTTTACTTTGTATTTTGATTGAGTAGCCTATTAAAAACTTTGTTCACATAGTTTTACTTACTATCTTACAAGCTTACATTGTTTGAAAATATTGATTTATAAATAAAACTAGTAGTTGACTGAGAGTATACTTCAAATTGTACTTTCATAAACTAAAAAATGTGCTACAAGTATTTGACTAGTAAACTAGCATACCTATAAATTCACTTGTAGTATAGTTGCAGTACAAACAAAAAACTTTGCATACTCAAAGTTTACAACTGTTAGAGTACACTTAAAAGCATACTTTTATATGCTAAGAAAAATTGGGGTCAATATAATCCCAAGTTGTATTGAAAAAGTACACTTACAAGCAAACTTCTAGTACACTGATATTAGTATACATACTACATAAAGTATACTTAAAATATACTTGGACTTTACTTAAGTATACTTAATAAAATGAACTTGAAGTTACCATTGGGTTTAAAATTGTAATTAAAAAAATGTAAACCAACGTGTGGGTTTGTCCATATGTGACCCAAACATGGGTTGAAATAACCCAGCATTTTCAGACTGTAAAATGGAACCATAAGATGTTAAACTGCTAACTCACTTCTGGGTTTTGGCTTACAAAAATATATCATCAATCATTGAGGCACTCTATAGCCACCAATCTGTGAGTGATATTGTTCGCAACAATTTGTAAAGCACTGTGAAAATAGAAATACCGCTGTGAGGTGTCCACAAACATTCCAGCACAATTACAATAACAAATGTAGCGCAAATGATGACAAATAGGAAAATAACTACCCTGATAGCACCACACATTCATCCGCTCTACACCTGGCATCTAATCATCCAGTCTGAACCTGGCTCTACACCAGCTTGATATCTCAATTGTTGGAAAACACCTCCACATTTCTGATAAACCTTCTGCTCACATATTTTTTTTATATAATCTGTAATGGAAATTACAGTTATTTTCACTGACATTAGCAAGTGGAGGAAGTAAAACTTAAAGGGTTAGTTCACCCAAAAATGACAATTCTGTCATTAATTACTCACCCTCATGTCGTTCCAAACCCGTAAGACCTTCGTTCATCTTCAGAACACAAATGAAGATATTTTTGATGAAATCCGAGAGCTCTCTGACCCCCTCCATAGACAGAAATTTAATTCAGGTCCAGAAAGGTAGGAAAGACATTGTTAAAATAGTCCATGTGGCACGATGAGAATACTTTTTGTGAGCAAAAACAAACAAAAATAACTTTATTCAACAATTTTGTTCTGGCCTGTGTTTATGTTTATTCGCAGTTTATGTAGTAAATACAGAGCAGCTCCCGTCAACATCACACGCATGTGTTGTGGCGCTCACATGAACAGTATCGCCTGCCGTAGAACTCGAAAGCGATGCACTATTTGCAATGCAAACTGCGTAAGAGACTGGCACAGGCTAAACCGAAATTGTTGAATAAAGTCGTTATTTTTGTTTGTTTTTGCGCACAAAATGGATTCTTCACTGGAGTCACATGGACTATTTTGGTTGCTTTCACACCTGCCTCATTTAGTTTGGCTGAATCGTACTAGAGTTCGTTTTCCCCTTTGGTGCGGTTCGTTTGGTCAGGTGTGAAAGCAGCAATCACACTCGGATGCGCACCAAAAGCGGACCAAACAAGCGTGCCGAAAGCTCCTTGAAGAGGTGTTCTCGGTACGCTTTCAAACAAACTCTGGAGCGGTTCGTTTGTGGTGAGAACGTGATCTGACCTCGAACAGACCGCAAAAAGTACTGATAATTTTTGGACTAAACCAGCTGCCGTAGTCAGCTGCGCTGTGCATTATGTGATGAGGAAGTGTTTGTTGACAGTTTGCACTTTAGCATGACAGCTCGCGGACAAACTTGGAGTAGTGAGGAGGTGGTTAGGCTCATAGAAATTTGATCTGATGACCATATTAGGTCAACTTTCGAAAATTCACAAGAACAACGATGCGCGCTCGCCGTTTGCAGTGCATTAGAGCGTTGTTTTCAAGCCGCAACCGCGCTTCATTATAGAAATGTATTGTTTGCATATTGTGGTGTATACAAACAATGTAATAGATTATGGCCAGGGACAAAACCAGTCCGCACAGTCACAGTTTAGGAAATACGCCATGGCGAATGAGTGATGTGGATGTTGTCATGTGACAGCATTTTGGTTTGTTTCAACTGGTTCGGACCAAATCAATCAGTGTGGTGTGAAAAGGAACCAAAAAAGCTGAAAAAATGCAACAATGTATAATTGTTTACCCTTGGTTTGGACCAAATGAACCGAACTAGAGATGTGAAAGCACCCTTTAACACTTTCTGGACCTTGAAAGTATTAATTCAATTCCTGTCTATGGAGGGTCAGAGAGCTCTCGGATTTCATCAAAAATATCTTCATTTGTGTTCTGAAGATGAATGAAGGTCTTACGGTTTTGGGGGTTTGAGGGTGAGTAATTAATGACAGAATGTTCATTTTTGGGTGAACTAACCCTTTAAAAACAGCATGCAGATTCCATAACATAAGACGCAGCAGTAGCAATTGCTTTAACACCACACAGGAAGCATGACATACCCTGAAAATCCATTTAAAAAAATGCAGATATTATATGTGTATCTCTTTAAATATTCCATATTAATTTCTTTGCATATTTTAGCATATAAAAGTGTGAAATACCGCACTGCATTATCTCGCTGTTTGTTCAATTAATGCAATTCAAATGAATCATGAAGATTATCTTTAGCAGTTACTTCACAGATATGGTAGCTACATGCAAGCAGCAAAGGGATTCAGAAACATAATTACGATTAAAAGAGAAAACTAACCTCACCACCCAATAGACACTCTGTACTGAAGTTTTGCATTAAAGGGATAGTTCACCCAAAATTTTTTATTATTTTATTATTTGGAACAGAAAATAATTAGTTCTATTTAAGACAGACCCAGATTTCTGCTCGGTAACAATGGAATAAAAATGGAATAGAAAAACCTACAACTCATCTAAAAGATGACCTGTCAGATGTGGAGTATGCTGATAAAATGTACAGTTTGCGAGTGCGAAAGAAGTCTTTTTTTTTTTTTTTTTTCAGCTACTTTTTCTTTCTCTCTTTGTGCCCCGTTGCCCCCAACCAGACAGCTATGTTATTCTGGATGTTGTTTTCCCTTCTCTTTTCTTTTCTTTTGCCCTCTCTCGCACTTTATTCACCCCTCTCCCCTTCCTCTCATCTGTGAAAGACAGAAAAGAACCCTCTCATGCACCCCTTATGTCTCTCGTGTGCAACATGAGCGAGGATCAATCCATGTCATGAGGCAAACAGTTAGAAGAGACGGTAGTGTGACGTTGACACCCTCCCCTTCACATGACCTGTATTGGTTAACCTCTTGTTCCCCAAGCTCTGGGTTCAAAAACACAGCTGAGGGTGTCTGTGAGCATGTGTATGATCTGTCATATCTGACACGTTTCAAAAAGTCTTCCACATCCATTTACGTGCGTATCTTCTGCTGTTTGATGTTGCTAGGAACAACCTCTTCTTGTCAGTGCAGTACATCTGTTACATTTGTATACAGAAGAACAGTGCCACGTTGCCTTCAGATTTGTCAAACCCAAGTAGACGTTGTAAACGCTAAAAATTATTTGAATTTAGTTTATGCATACATTGTGAAATTAAATTAAATTGAGGAGGTTTATGACCACTGGGATATATTAGGCAGCAAGTGAACGTTTTGTCCTCAAAGCTGATGTGTTAGAAGCAGGAAAAATGGGCAATCGTAAGGATTTGAGCGAGTTTGACAAGGGCCAGATTGTGATGGCTAGACAACTGGGTCAGGGCATCTCCAAAACTGCAGCTCTTGTGGGGTTTTCCCGGTCTGCAGTGGACAATACACCTTAAGGGGTCTAGTGGAGTCCATGCCTCGACGGGTTAAGGCTGTTTTGGCAGCAAAAATATTATTTCATAATGTTATGCCTGATCGGTGTATATATATAACCCCTCCTGTTCAAACCGCTTGCTCTAAGCAGGACTCGAACCCAGGTCAGCCGGCATAAGAGTCGGATGCTCTAACAAGGAGGCTAAAATCTGCAACCTCAGTTGTTAGACTTTTTAATAATATTAAAATGTTAAGTATTATGAACCAATATGGTAAAAATCAGCAATTGAATATATATATATATATATATATATATATATATATATATATATATATATATATATATATATATATATATATATATATATATATATATATATATATATGTGTGTGTGTGTGTGTGTGTGTATGTGTGTATGTGTATGTGTGTGTTTGTGTGTGTGTGTGTGTGTGTGTGTGTTTGTTCAGTTCTGGAGTTGCCATTTAATTACATAAAAAATGAGAATTAGGAGAGCCTCATTAAATCATATATAGGTATGCAACCGTATCCACTTTTTTTCATAGATCAACAGCGAACTCCACACTGCCTGAGATGAAGTTGACTACACATTCTGAACCTGGAACTCAAAGCCGGGAACGGTTTGATCTCACTTTAGCTGTGAGAGTTTGACAAGCAGTCAAGTTTAGTAAACAGCAGAATTGTTTGGCCCCTGCCTTTGCTTTGTTGCTTACTGAAGCTTCAGGATGTGTGACAAGACTTTTTCAGTCTCCTGTTTCCATAACATATTAAAGTCAGTCTTCTCTTCCCTTCTGCACGACCTTCCCCAATCAATAGCTCGCTAAAAATGCTATTTCCATCTCCGAGTCACTCAAAGGGACCCTTCGCCAGGCGGGGGAGGCCACATATCATTCCAGCTCTTGTACAGCAACAGATGAAAAATCTGAGCCGACTGTCAGCTGGTGATATTGACTACGAGTGAAAATGTGATCATTTTGTATTAACGCACACCCCCCCCACCTTCTGTCAGCCAGACTCTGAGAAATTAATGCCTTCATAGTGCACTTAAGAAAAATATAGAGCCGCTGCTCATTTGCCACCTCCTGACAAAGAGGTGCATGCCACTCACGGCCTGGTAATGACTTTCAAAGGAGGCATATGATCCCTGGAATTAGATTAAAGTCATTATTTAACAAGAATGCCTTTTTCTTTGAGCTTGAATCCTGCTCCCTGCCCTTTTTAGCCTATTTATTACAATTGGAGACGTTGTTGTAATGAAGCGCAGGGTTTGGCATTTTAAATATCAATTTCTGCCAATTACACTTGTGGTGGTGAATGGGAATAGATAAAAGCGGAGACAGGAAGGGCTCTGGAAAAGATCTGACTGTTATCATATATAAGACACTGCTTAGCTCTGACAAGAGTGAGGACAGCAATGTCTTTAGCCTAACAAAATACAGAAAAAGTTTCAATCAAATATGTATCAATGCTATTGTTGGATGTTTCTGTCATTATTTACTAACCCCTAATGGCATTCCAACACTATATGTGTTTCTTTCTTCTGTGGGACTCATGTTTTTCCATGGGGTTCAATGTTGTTTGGATCCTAATGTTCAAAGTATCTTCTTGTGCATTTTCAAGAACTTTTTGTCTTATTTCCTAGTTATATCAACAACCAGGGCCGTGCACAGGGGGGTGGCCCGGTGGCTAGAGCCACTGCCCCTCTGCCCTCATCAGCTGAGGTGCCCCTCTCGCAGTCTATGGTCGCTACCCATCCCCGCTAAAAGTGTTCTGTTTTCCCTCTGCTAAAGATCCACTGATTCCGCGAATCCGCTCCTGTGTTTTCCCGCTCGTTCCCCAGAGTCACTCAGAGTTTGTACGTGTAAATCTGGAAAGCAGAGACGATAGTTACATTGCATTCCGCGGAATTAGTAATTTGGTAGTTTGTTTTTGTATTTCTGTCTGTATTATTTTTCTCCTGATCTTCTAATAGTGCTAACAACTTCACGTTCTTGGAAGAAAATTAGAACTCTTGTCTAATTTGTACCCGATCTGATCTAAAAATAACAACAACTTTGCCGTTGATGACACACTTTGTAGAATATATATAGGCCTAATTTCATATAATGACCCATAAACTGTTACAGAATGTATGAATTACTTTTGATATAATTCTTATTACTATTTATATATCTTGTAAAGTGTCACTAATGTAAAATACTAAATAAAATATTCTACTTAAAATTTGATTTTGACAATTTAGTAGAATAATTGAATAACTGATAACAGAAAAATCTGAATCCCATTAAAAGATAGTCATCTGAAAGGTATTTTTTTATGACTTATGTACAAGCATGTTAATATTTACTTATTTAATTGTCCATATTTTAACTGAAGATATGTCCTAATAAAAAAAAAATAAAAACATAATAGATTTTGTCATAATAGAATTCCCTCAATTAACCTAGCCTATAGGTTTTAATGAAAGTGAAGATGCCTGAAATGTACATCTAAATCATGAAAAAATTAAATAATAGCCCCGTTAATTAAAGTATTACATTTAAAAACAATAACACCAGTAACAACATGCCACTTGGGGCCTTCTGTGCCAAATATGGCTGGGTCATCTTACCACAAGGGTCTAATTTTATCTTTTTACTTCAAAATAAAAGCTATAACATTTACTCCACAAAACCAAAAACGTGTCCACAAATCCATCACTATTTTCGATAGACACAAAATTAGATCAAAACTGTTTTGACTGACTAAATCTCACAAATGTTGATATTAAGATGAAATGACAAAATTAAATAGTATATTCATTCATCAAAAGTGCTGAGATTAGATTTTGTGCCGTCTATGGCCAGGAGAAAAAATTAGGGCTCAGAGAGTAAGGAAGAGCCCACTGAGCATCAGCCAAATCAGACAGTTACAGGCTGTCAGTAAAGGATTAGTAAGAGTAAGATGGATAATTTCTATGGAAAAGCACCCAATCCTCGTCCCCAATGCCACCCCACCCCAGTGCCCCTTTTTTTGGTTTGGGCCCCTGCCCCTCAAACTGTCTGTGCACGGCCCTGTCAACAACCTTCTTAACCCTTAAATGCATGAATGTTTCGCCAATTATTCTTACATATTCAGGTCTTTAGTGACCCGGGTCTATATCTAACACGGATGGATCTCTACCTGTCATGATAATATAAAACCCTCCTGATATTAGAGTAACAATTACAGAAGAATAAAATAAAGCATATTTTGTTATCTTTTGGAGCTTGGAAGGGTTCATTTTGAGCAGATGTTTTATACCATCATCACTGTCCTTGTCAGAGCTCATTTCCCAGTACATTCAGCATCTGGCTCATATTCGCCATCTCAAACATATTTTATCATTTTCAACATCTTCAAAATCAATATTTTGATTGCTGACTGTGTCTTCTTTACCAGATCCACTATCAAGTGACAGTAATATTTGATTGTGTTCAGTTCTTGCTCTGCTGTAAATCACAGTCATTTCAAGTGTTGCTGATGATTCGTCCTATTCGTTTGTTTTCTTCCTGCGGTGACTATGAGTGAAACGTCACTTCATCATTGTGTATAAAACATTGCCACCTTGTGGAATAAAGGTGGATTGCACTTATTCAGTCATCAAAGATGAAATTATTGTTGTGCAAAAAAATATATACTTGCACTGTTACACACCTTGGGTCGTTAGCGACCCTATACAATTCTTTAAGGCATTATTTAATAAAAAAAATGTATTGTTGTATTGTTTATAATGAATTGATTGAGGAATACTAATAAGGTTGATGTCTAACTTTAAAAAATAAATGAGGAGGAGTGTAGTGAATGATGTCCCGGGTCACTAAAGACCTGAGGTATGTGTTTAGGGGTTAAAAGCTGTTTGCTTAAAGGGGCTATATGCGTTTTTCTGAAATTTAAACTCGCGACTGACACCTGTGGCCAAAAAATAGAACTGCTCTTATTTTCTGCTCGCTCTCGCAGCGGTGGTGACGTCACATCCGCAGACAGAGCGGGATAAACCTACCCGCCAGAAAACAGGAAAAATAGGATACAGGCTTATAGGTGCACCCACTGTGAGCGGACAAGGTGTCAGTATGCTCATCAGGAGATGTTTGAGTCATAAATGGTAAAATAAAAAGGCTATTGTTACGTATATTTTGGGGAAAAAGTTGCATATAGCCCCTTTAACTGAGAAGCTAAATTGCATTACTCTTTTGTGTTTAAAAGAAGCAGTAAATTCAGAAAGCAAAACTTCAAGTAGTTTAAATTACCACATTTCCAGTAATGAACACCAGTATGAAAAAACTGTTTATTGTTATTTATGTCAAACCTGCCGTAAAACGTCTTGACATGGCAAATGTGAATTTGTCCAAATGTAAACTAAATTTCAGAGCTATACCGCAGATGAGAATATTATCAGGAATTAACAACCCAATCTCATGAGAAAACTAAAGTATTCTATGAAGTTGCAATTTTGTATAAATTCATACAATGCGATTCTAACAAAAAAAGTTTTTTTTTCTGAAAAAAAAGGGGGGGGGAAGCATAAAAGTCCATCCCTAACTCTACCCCAACCACTAAACATAACCGTCAGTGGGGTGTAAGCAGATCCTATGAAAAGTACAATTAATGTGTTGGAATTAATTCAATTTTAGTCTGTTCACCGTGCATAAAGCAACACAAAAGAAACAGTCATGAGGATAAGTAAACAATGTTAAACTATTCCTAAAATATTATTAAACATAATTTTTGTGCAAGTTTGTCTTGATTTAAAGAAAACAAGTTAAAGATTATAATAAGTATAAACAATTATATTTTAGCTTTAATTAATGTGACAAGTTTACAAATCCCTCTTTCCACTTTTTTTAACTCAAATCCACATAAATGCTGCTAAAACAGTCAAAACACAACTATAAAATCGAGCATAGCTCACTTGACAGGCAGATTTGCAGAGCTGCTGACCTGACCGATCCTGACCACCATCACTTGCCCACAGTGACAGCATGTGGCACGTCCCATAATTACCGCCCGCAGTCAGAGAGTCACAAAGCACACCCACGCATCCCCAACCCACAACCCCAATCTTGGCATGACTGAACGCTGCCCCTTCAGAAAATAACCTGTGGCACCCAGTTATGATGTGAGAATTTTCCCTTCCTGTTCCAAATTTAATAAACCCTCAACAAGCGCTCTACAATACCTCCACACTCTCTCAACTTGCCCATGGCTAAAGTCCACTCTTAGGCAATAAAACACAATCCTGAGAGGAGGGCCACCGGGACCACAAGAACAGGTGACGCAAACCATGGTCTGGAATACAGTGTTTGTTTTCCTCTGGGTCTGGCCCGCAAAAAAACTCATAAAACGGTTGGTTTAATATACAACTGGAATGAATAATAAATGGACAGCTGACAATATTTTGCAATAATAGTTTCATAAATGATGCACTTATGAAAAATAAATGGCCCAGTTCATTTCCTTCTGTCATTGCTTTCCATGTATTGAAGGTTCTCTGAATAATTTGGTGCAACTATTCCCCTATGTTTATGCTGTTTTATAATTATTGCATTGGTTTAGGCCATTCATTTGAAAAACAAAAATACATCTGGCGAAAAAGAAAAGGTGGAAGGGGTTGAATACGCTGTGGTAGTGTTCATGGTGGTAGCATTTCTAGGTGGTCAAAATAGCTTAGTCCCTTTTTCACTAAAAGTATGAGATCTTTGCAAACGCTGCTGGATGAGCTATGCGCAAAATATGTTTAGAGTTTTGGTTTTGCTCAAATAGCAAGCATCACAACAAAGAATGTGTATCACATTGCTCTTCTGGTATGAAAGCTTCAGTATGCTTGTGCGTGAGGAGACTTTATGTGCGAAGCCCCGAGAGCAACAGAGTAAATCAAGCTAAAGGCTATTTCAGCCAGACCTTTTCAAAGGGTCATGAAGGCAACACAGCCATCAAGGCTCGGCTCCTGCTCACACTCAGTTCACGGTCGTGCAACACAGATGTCACAGCACACCTCCATTCTCAATTTTCTCCGCACAGTCGACAGGTGAGAATGGCTCTCCATTCTGCTATAAATCAGCCGCTGGAGGTGAATTAAACTCAGCGGAGTCAGTGGAAAAAAGTCCAGTGGCTTTCAGACGTCAAGCTGGTGAAGTGTCTGGTAATCAAAAGCGATATCCCACGATAGTGTTTCCAGGAGTGACTGCACTTTAATGAACTGTGTTCAGCTGATGTTTAAAGCCACAATATGTACGATTTTTAGATTAAAATATCCAAAAACCACTAGAATGATATATTTTGTTGACTTGTGTACTTTATTATCCCAAATGTTTCCATAAAAATAAGCAATTTTTACCAGGACACGGACCGTGCCCATGCGTCGCCTATCGATTACATCATACCCGCGTTACCCTCGGGTTTATTTTGTACGAACCATGGAACACCAAAGGTGCTTTAATATATTATGTGTTTTATTAGACAGGTGAGCAACTCTTTGGATACATTCATCGACAGAAAAAGTTGATTTACCTAATCAAGAATTACACTTAATATCGAGCTTACTGAGCTAACCGAGCTAACGCATTATAGCGTTAGTAGTATTTTAACATAACTTTCAACACACTTAAATAATGTATCTAATACTGTATGATAAAACAGCGCTCCGTTACCCATGAGTGGAAGCATAAAAGCTCCACTGCTCTCGAGCCGTGTGTCGCAATCATCTCTCATTAGCAATCGTTCCAGCGGCCTCGTTCCGCTCCAACGCCTTTCAGCCCCACCCTGCTTCACACTACAGTAACATTAATAAATCTTTAATACATTAGCTCATCCATAAAAATTATTTCTGCCCGACTCCCACCAGCTGTAGAGGTGAAGACAACTCCCATGAGTCCGCGAAATCAAGGCATTATCAAGCTACGCCTTTGTTTTGAATAAGTGACCTCTAGCGGCAAATTACATATTTTACCTTTAAGGCCTGTAAATGTAAAGAATCAGCTGAGTTTTTAGCTTTAAAGGGGTGGTAAAACACAATTTCACTTTTCTAACGTTAGCTAGTGTGTAATGTTGCTGTTTGAGCATAAACAACATCTGCAAAGTTACAGCATTCAAAGTTTAAAGCAAAGGGAGATATTTGCTTTTAAAGAAATCAATTTCTAAGGACTACAGCAAACGGCCGGGAGGGACTACAGACATTCCTCCAGGGTTGTTGACATCACCAGTCCCAATATTTACATAAACCCCTCCTCCGAGAATATTAAATAAGGGGGGGCGAGGCCATTTTGTATTACTGTGGGGAAGAGTTGTTGTGGTATAGTTAGGCTGGAGTGTTGTTGCCGCAATGCCGACGAAACGCTGTTATTTTCATCCGGATTGCAGGTCCACTTTTTTTTCAGCCTTCCTAGGGACGGGGGTGCGTTGCAGTGCGTTTAACATACACCATGTTATATGCATGTGTGTATTAGACAGAGGGGAACAGGGTCACATTTACAGCAGATATATGGTGCCCATCATAAATCAAAGCACGAGACAGACAGGGGTCGGAGGAGAAGACCAGGAAATGTGACATAATGGACAATATTCGTCTGTATTTGCAATACACGAGCCGCGGTTCAGCTGCGCGAGACAAACACTGCCAGTGTGAATGCACAACGGGCGCACGGCTCCCGCTGCACATTTCACAGAGGAAAGCTTCCACAATCTTTGCAAGTTCAATGCAGGATTCACACAACGGCTTGTCCTGAGAAATGGATTTAAAAAAGCTGTTTACGGGCCACAACCTGTAAGTATGATTTATTTTTCGACAAAAAGCTATAGTACTATAGTAAAGCCAATGTTTAGTGTTCGTTTTGTGTTAATAGTTCTTGCGACAGATATTTGGCTATAATCGTTCTAAAAATACAAAAGTAACGGTGCCATTCAGTAGCTCAAATTGGTATGGTTTTAGAGACGCCATTAGCACAGTCTACCGGTAAAGGTACACTCTAAAAAAAAGGTTCTATATGGCACCAAAAATGGTTCTTGGCTCGTAATCATAGGGGAATCTTTTTTAGTGCTATAGCACCAATTTTGGTGCTTCAGTGGTTCTTCAGAGGTGCTATATAGCACCTTAGTCAAAGAACCGGTGAAGAACCTCTGAAGAACCACTGAAGAACCAAAATTGGTGCTATATAGCACTAAAAAAGGTTCCCCTATGATTACGAGCCAAGAACCATTTTTGGTGCCATATTAGAGTGTAAGGGGCGTGACGTTTCTGAAAAACGTGCACTAGGCGGTTAGCAAATCCCAACACACTGGGCCAGCAAACCAATCTGAGCCCATTGCGTATTTTTGAGGGACCGGCTTCATACAACCCGGAAACCATCAGACCGTTTTTACAAGGGGGGACAGAGCAGTGTAGAATGAAATTTTTTAAAAACAAAGCATGAACACGTTACAGTGCACCCCACAAACACAATCAAGCCTTCGAAAGAATGTGTTTTACCACCCCTTTAACAATCCATAATCAAATATTTTGATCATAGATCATATAACATGTTAAAGTCATTTTTGTATCCGGTTGTTAAGTCTGACGTAACGCGGCAGCGCTTCCGGGTCCAAACGCTCTATCTCATACCACAAGAAAAACAACAAACAGTTCTAATATACAAACACAATGTGGTGTAATCCTACAATAAAATATATAATCATAACCTTTATCTCCATACCCAAAATTCCAGATGGCCAGACAGTCATTCATCTTTTATAAATCATTAAAATATTAATGTCTGTGACGCTGTGAGCACTGTTGTGTAGACTGTAAGTATTTAAACTGTTTAACTTTTTTTAAATGTTTGATGTTTAATATGAATAAATAGCGCTCGTAAACGGCCGCCGATGGCATTCTCAAGTGAAACGAGTTAAGGCTCGGACACAGAAATGGCGTTGCTAACATCATGACTTAACAAGCGGATATGTACACAAATATATTTCATTTTTAACCAGAAACAGGTAAAGACACACTATGTTCAATGTATCATACTAGCTACTACACTTACTTTACCTGCAGTATTACGGTACACATATTGTGTTTCTATATTCATAGATTACCTAAAATATTTGTTTAGCAGAGCGCATTGTTGGCATAATATATTCTAAATGTTTTTAATTAGGGTAATTTTTTTTTTTTTTTTTTAATCATTTTATTTTTAGGATAATAACTAGCCACCACTGACATGCAATGAGACAAGGTCATGTAACAACATAAAAACTTTCACTACACTTTTAACCAAAATGACTATGTACAGTACAGGTATAGGTTTTATCAGTTCATGACTAGGAATCGAACCCATGACCTTGGTGTTGCTAGCGCCACTCTACTGTTTGCTCTACAGAAACTTGGAATAAATGCTTATTTCACGTACTATTTTTAATTAACCCTCGTGCACTGTTCGATTTCTGGTTACACTCGTTATGGTCCAGGTCAAATTGACCCTAATTGGATTCAATACAATTCCCCAAAAATCACACTATGAAAAAACACATGCAATCAGGTACAAACAATTCACTTTTAATATCAATACATTTCACACATTACAAAGAATAAATATCTGAATTTACGATTTATAAAAATACTTTTAACCACTATTTTTAAGATTGAAGTTGTTAATCTCAGCAAGACACTGGAACTTCAGGACTAGAGTTGAAGAGCTCTGACATACAACAAAGTGTTTTGTATTTTGTGTCTGTACAGTTGCTTTTGAATAGCTGTCCTATATGGGTCAAATTGACCCACAAACAGCAAGAGTGTATACAATTTTGATATGCACATTTCACAACGCATCAGCATGTTGAAACTTTGCATGCATGTTAATGACCCTAAATGAGAAAAGGTCACACAATTTCAAGAAAAACAATGTAGGTTAGATAGTATTTCAGATAGATTGAAAAAAGAAATTATAGCTAATTTTTACCATTTGTGGCATACAAAAAAGATTTCTGTATTGAAAAAAATGGGGAAAAGCACTTTTTTTTAGCTTCATAGGTTAGTAAAAAACTAAAATAACAAAATATAACCAAGAAATTGTATTATTTTGGGTCTCTACAATTGCCTTAGAACATTAAAATATGCAGGTCAAATTGACCCGTGAACATCACGAACGCAACAGTACTTTTGTGGTTATATGTCAAAACACATCAGCGTGTTGAAACTTTGCATGCATGTTCATGACCCTAAATGAGAAAAAGTCACAAAATTAAGAAAAGAAAAAAAATAGGTTAACTGATATATCTGACAACTTAAATATCAAAATGGGTCAAATTGACCCGCAACATAACACAAGGGTTAACAATACACGGTATGCAGTCAATACTGCACAGTATACAGTAAAGAGCAAGCTAGTGGTCTCCTCTGAACATAGCCCGCAAGACTGTGCATGTCTGCATGAATGTTCAATCATAACAAAGTGTGCTGAGCTGTGTTTTGGTTGAGCGTTAAAGAAAGGCTAATTAAACAATCATTGTACGGCCGTCCCTTTGAGCCCTGCGTCTGCTGTCCCACTGACTTTGTCATGCCAGTCATCTTGGTCTCCACCACAAAGCAACTCTCCAGGCTCCGGATTCAGAGAGAGGCTTTACCCATAACCCCCCGCGCCTTCCCTCTGCCCATCTCCACAAAAGGAGAAAAAGCAGCAACATCAAAGCAGGAAGCCTTGAGAGTGTCTGACTAAGAGAGCCAGCTTCACAGTAATTTACCGTTTGGCTTCACAGACACAGCGCGCTATCAGCTCTGATGGGGGGCTGTGGGTTGTGAAATGCAGCCTCAAAGACAAAAAGACGTGTTAAAAGTAGATGGAAAATGTGTCGACTGTAAACTTGAAATTGATGCTGTGTATAGGCAGTTACTGGGACAACTTTGAATCTTTGTCTAAAGGTTACCACAAGTGAGCACATTTCTGGATATGCATGATGGAGCATGATGGGATATACCCAAGAATAATTGGTTATTATTAGCTTTTTTTTGGTTTTAAAGCTTGAGTGGTGCTCTACAATAGCATAAAATGTACTAATCTTCAGACATCAAAAAAAAAATGTTTGTAAGGAAGCCCGATTCCATGTCTGAGTAGAAATAGAATAAAAAGTTCATTGCGATTTTATTTCTTATTGTGACTGGAGTTCCTCCCAAATGTGCCGCACAAGTTCTGAAAAGTGAAGCCAAAACATTTTGACCGCCCCCAGGTGGCTGGATGCAGTATAGGTCATAAACCCCTGCCCTCTCCATGTATTCTAATAGGACATAAGACAAACTCTTATCACGCTAATGTAAGATCAAGTGTTTCAAATACGTTTTTAAAATAAGTTTGGTTTTAGTTAGTTATTTGATGCTATAAAAAGGGGGTGTGACGTCATGATTGACAGCTGAGATTGACAGCGTCTCTGAGCGAAGTATATCAGATATTTTTTGGGATATTCGGGAAGAGATTGGAGCTTTAACTTTAATTTCTACATTTCCATAACCGTTTATTTCACACCTACATGAGTTGTTCTGCAGTAAACCTTGATACTGCAGCTCCACTTCACGCTGCAGACAAGCTTTCCAAGATGTCAGTGTCATATTGGGACATTGGCGGCTTCAGGTGAGAGTTAAGGTGCGTCGTTTTTTTAAACTCTATGGTTCATCTCAAACCTCATGTCATTTTTCAGACAAAGCCAGGTTTCAGGCCTGCACATTTTCAGGAAATGTCGTTGCCGATGTTCATAACATCGAGAAGTTTTTTCACAATTGACAGCATGTTATTAAATAAACCAGTCCAATCGAGGCGTGAGTTCATCCATCAGATATTTTAAACCACCAACAAGGACTTAAAATGCTTAGTAATCAAGTGCAGAGAGTACGTTTGAGCCGCTTGCCTCGCACTCACTGCATCTCCGGTGGATCTGCGGATGAACCTAAACCCATTATGATTATACAGTTCACTGTGGCTCTTACATTATATGATGTGGCAGACAACTAGTTTTCCAATACAGTTCATTCAGCGCGGGTTTGTAGATAATGTGCCATACTAGCCATTAGCATCTGCTCTAGAGTTTTGTAATGTGTGAAACATGACATGGGATTAGATATGAACATAAACGGTAATTGATTATGGTGAAGCGTCATTTCAGCCCTAGTTTTTTATAATTGCAACTTCATCTTTCACAATTGTTGACTATATATTTCTTAATTCCAAAAAATGCTACTTTATTTTTTTATTCTTAACCCTTCTCCGGTCTTCGGGGTCTTTTCTGACCCCAAAGGACGTTTGGTCAAATAAAATAAAAAAAATTCCCTTTGTCCAAATGGCATGAGACTTTGTACGGTGGTCAACACTCTCTAGATCTACAAATAAAAAAATAAATTGGATTGATATCTGTTTTTATGTTCGTGTGACAAATAATGTCACACTCAAGGTCGCTTAGAAAATTGACAAAATTCATCCTCAAAAACAGAAATAACACAGAACAGGCATACAGAAATGAAGTGGCACACTTCCAAAAATGCATAAAACATCCACAGTGCAAAATGATCATGCTCACACACACACACACACACACGCAGGAATACATTTGTTATTGCTTATTGCTGTTCAGTTCATTGCATTTTGATGTTCATGTTGTGTATTTTTTACTCAATATGTAATATAAAAAGTATATTTTTGTTCTGTTACAGTTAGTACCTGAGAGTAGATTAAATATGTAGAATTATAAGAAAATCAGATGTGTGAAATAAATGATAAACTCCAATGATAGATAAATGATAGACCCCAACCAACTTTTCTCTTGTTCAGGTTTGATTCTAATCATAATGTAAAATCATTGAAAAAAAGTTTTTTTCAGTACAAAAAAATGCTAAACTTTGACAAAATTAATTAATTGTAATTGTTATAAATGTGATTTCATAACATTTAGATATTAGATGTCTTTCAGTCAGTCAAATAGTGCATAGCAAATAATGGAGCTCTGCAGCCATTTAATTTTTATTTTTTTCTATTTATTTTTTTACTGTATTTTCCAAAAGATGGGCAAAAATCTTACACTAAACCATGTCAAATTATCCATGAATGAAAGTTGAAAATGTGGGTCTTTTATAAAGTGAATTTTACATTTAAAAAAAAAAAACTGATTTGTGTGAAAATCCATTAAAAATATATATATATATATATTTATTTTTATAAATGTAAAAATTATTATAAATACTCCAAAAACACCACAGATGTTGAGTAAAAACATTAATAAACAGAGTAAAATTATATTTGTTCTAAAAAAACAATCGTTTTGTTACAGTAAAATGTAAACACAAACTATGGTCTGTCAAATTGGACCATAAGCTATGGATAAGAAAACATTATCAATCACAAAATATAAAATGACTGCCCTTTTTGTCCTCATTACAGTGTAATGTATAGTCATTGCAGGATTGTCATTACAGGATTGTACTCAAGTACTAGTGCCCATCCCTATGGCAAAGAAATTAAAAAGTCTGATAAAAACAACAGCTCCCCAACAAATGTGCTTCATGCAATGGCATGATGAGATATTATGCATCCTAACCAATACTGAAGTCATAGACAAAGAAGGATTATTGTCATTTCAGTCCTAAATGGTAAGAAAAGAAATGAAATACAATGACACCTGAAGTTATGGTGTAGAAAATATATACAAATGGAACAACGGACAAATGGAAGTACAAACAGCAAAATAAAAATAAATATATTAAAAAAACAGTAGTTTTGCTTAGTACAGTGCAGTCTTGAGGGTGGGGTTATGGTCTAATAGCGTGTGAACATGACCATCGCTCAACAGTCTTACAAAGAATTTCCCTTTGTGTCAATTGATCTGTTAGTCTTGAATACACCGAAAATCGTGCTATGGATGAAAACACCATCCTGGAGGACCAGAGCCCGAGGATCAGTCATTGTCAGCGAGGCTTTCCTACCCCTTAGCAGGAAATGCTTAGCTCACATGCTTAGCCGAGCACACGATATCCAGAAACATTTGTCAACCAGCACCCTGTGACAGATGTATGTTTTACATGCCATCTCACCAAGCATCTGACAACAGATTTGGATGGCCGGTCCAATGGAAAAATAAACCGAGCCCCAGCGAAAGGTCCGCTCTAGGCATGCGGGAGTGAAATTTAATGGAAGTTCGGGAGCAAATGGCCTGTGCTTTGCCACACCCTGTTATGTGCCAGCGGCGGCGGCGGCGGCGGCGTTAGAAACAGCCACAGAGATGGAAGGAGAAATGAGAAAAAGAGAGGGAACGAGAAAAAGAGAGGTGTAGTGAAGGAACAGCTCACTCGTTCGCTCAGCTCAGGATGGATGTTTCCCATCATGCAGCTCAATCACCCACCCAATGATTCATTTCACAGACACTTGGGTAATTATAGGAGTCAGCTCCTCACCCCCGGGAGAGAGAGAGAGAGAAGGGGGACTGACAGAGTACAGAGGAAGTGGAAGAAACGAGAGGAACGAGAGAAAGGCAAGAGCCTGAATGAATGATAGCGGGATACGAAGTGACTAACTCAAGCAGTGAGGGAGATAGAGGAGTGTGAAGGAGAGGATGAAAGGACGCCGAACGGCACAGATGTTCGGATGATGATGATGCTGACGACAACATGTTGAACGACGTGCTTGTCCAATTCGGACGAACAATCATTAGGGCTTTTTTTTAATAACGCTTCCGGATTACCTTGTTGTGGTCATTAGGATGATACAAAGCCGTTTGCCCAATCTCATTCACTTCAGCATGCTGTGAGAGTGAGTGTTAAATCCACATAAAAATAATTGGAGAGTGAAAAGAGGAAATTGACAGATTACGAAGGACAGATGAGGAAACAAGAGACAAAAGAAAAGGAGAGGAGGGAATGAAGCGAAAGATGGGGGCGAGGAGTGTGTGCGACAGACGGCCAAAAGTGGTATGATGGTGAGGCGGCGCTGTGTACACAAGCTATTTCAAGGGTAAAAGCTCCCCCTGCTGATGAGACGTAGAATTGCTCCTCAAAGTGCTGTGAATGGGCAGCTACTGTACACTGTTGTTGGTGTATGCAAATGTTATATGCAATCAAATGGGCAGCATCGATATAAAAAACGATGCAGTGATGTGAACTGTTAACACGTCGGCAACAACTCTGCTGGCTAAATGGTTTAAACATGCAATTACGAGCATAGAGAGACTGAGAGAGAAACTGAATGAGAGTACGAGTTAAAGAAAGGTTTCACCACTCCCACAAACCCTGCAATTATAACATGATGTTTACCGATATGAGCAGAAGAGCGGGTTCCCTATTGACTACGGCACGGAGAATAATTGCTATGTTTTTTAAACCTGTGCCGCGGGCCCGGCCTCGGTTTTGAGCACAAACGCGGGCGAGGCGTAAAAAGTGGTCATTGATTTTGCTGCTGTTTTGCTGTCAAACTGGCAAAATATTCATGTCGCGGCTGGCGTAGGGGGCTTGTTAAAACGTATCAGATAGAGGCGGCCGACTAATTCAGTTCAGTGGACTGTTTAGTCATTGATTGTACTGCCACGGAGAAAACAAGAAAGCCATTAAGACAGAGACGCCCATTCACTGGCCCTACGGAGGACATTGCAGCTTCACAATACAGATGCTCCATTTCTATTAAATGTACCAGTCACTGTACATGAAAAGGTCAACAGGTCCTACACGGCACCGCTGAAGACAGACCATGTGAACTTTTCCAAAATGCATCTGGATGGATAGTCTATCAAAGTATTTTTTGTCAGTCTGTCCCCTTCACCTCTGTCGCTCTTTTCATACATCTATATTTGTACGACTCTGAGCACTATCAGCATAAACACGAAGCTTTGTTAGAGGTTTTCAAGGCTGCGGCGAGCAGGTGCAGGGCCATTGTGGTGCTCACAATTTATCGCCCGCTCTGCGCCCAGAGAACGCATTCAATAATGAGCCGGAAAGATGAATCTATCAAAACATATACACACAAACGCGCAAATGCAATGCACGGTCTACATACGAGGGAGGCAATTTATGCAAACAGCTAGCACAACACGGCAGTCCAGGCTGTAAAAATACCCATTTTAGTTGTTTCAATTCATTTAATTAGTGCTTAAGCTTTTCAAAATGAAAGCTCGCCATTGTACGTCGATGGCCGTGGCTTATGCATGGCAGGGCTGCTCAAGGTCTGTGTAAAAATCAGCAAATTTTCTGTTCAGGGGGCCACAGCTGGCCACTGAACTAGGAGAGCGGTAAATTGAACTTAACTTAATCTCTAACTTTCGAGACACATTGCTCCCATGAGCATAGCTGGACTGAGCACTGGAGCAGATGCCCCCAATACAATTGCATTCTAATCTGATCAACCGCACGATACAACTACCCCCATTCCAAAGTAGCCAATAGAATGCGTCGGTCTGAGGCGATTAGTTTTTATTTGCTCAGGTTATTTAGCAGGACTGCATTGCTAAAGAGTGCACTGCGCCTTGTAATTGGGTTGCAAAGTAATAAGCGATATATTTACATATATATAGCTATATGTAGGTATAAGCAGCGTATGTGAGTATCAGATTTTCCAAAACCGGGCAGGAACAGTGCCCTGGTGACTGGTGACGTGCTCAGCCTTTTCAAGCAGAACAACCCAGAGTCCGGACTAAACAGGCCGCATTAATAACATGTCATAAATTCTGCTGTGCATTCCCTGTGCCTCCTAAAGCTACAGGCAGACACTGATCGGTTGTTCTCACTGACGCCTACGAGAGGCTTGGATCACCCTGGGGCCTACGGCTGGGCAGAATGGCAAACAAGCTGGTAGATTTATGAGAGCCGTGTACGTACTGATAGATGAGATAAAAATGCAAGCTTCAGGGCAGCACCGTAGCAAAACACCAAAGTGTGACAACAACAGAAACACGAGGATCTACGAAAAAAGTGGCTTTTTTCCTTGGGTGTTTTTGAAGCAAATGCCCAGGTGTGTTGAAGCTCAGTAGGAAGTTGCTCATAGCTTGACGCCTCTCTTCATTTTTCACCTGTTTCTCACTCCATTTATAAGTGGCTGGCTGTGAAACAAGTAGAGAGGGTCCTTTCTGCAACACGAGAAAAAAGTAGTAAAATGAACATGAAGTGGAAATATGGGCAATGAATTATAGACTAAAAGAGATATACTTGTTTCAGATGTCTGTAAATATACAACCCGTTCTCACTCCCAAGGCGTCAAAATATGAAGCATGGTCAAGTGCTTTCCGCGTCGCAATAAAGACGCTAAAGGTACCCCTAGGCGTCACTATATCGACGGGCTGAGTGCTCCATTAATTTAACCCTCTGGGGTTCTTCATTTATGGGTCACACTCAGGACCTTCGGGTAAAAAATGACCCGGAGGGCGGGATTAAGATCAAGTAAGTAAAATCAATGAAGTATATTTTTGTTCAATAATATTTTTTTCTTTTCGTTTTTGGTGTTTTGAGATAATTTTATGATTTATAATTCATATTTATGCAATAATTATGACCCATTTTTTCCCATTGAATATAATTAAAAATGTATATATATTTAGGGGTTCAAGCATGAAATGCTGAAACCCTATTGTAATTGTAAGGATTCGTAAAACGCATCGTGCAGGCCAAACCGTAAGGCCTAGAGACATGAAACCTGGCCAGATGGTAGGCCTCAGTTTGGGGACAACCTATCAGAGTATGACCCCGAATGGCCCATAGGTGGCGCTACAGCAACCAAAAGTTCAAAATTGCTCACAACTCTTAGTCTGTTTGTCCCAGGATCAAGTGTCTTATATCGTTGGAATCCTTGGCTCAAGGCGGACAAAATGGCTATCTCCATTTTGATGTCGGCAGGGAAAAGTTTCTGCTATGTCGAATTTTGTCCAAAACCTACTTTTGCGAACTAGTCCCTGGTTTTTCGCCCGATCGGAACCGAACCAGTCTAGGACAATTCTCTGGACTCTCTAGATCAATAATTATCAAAAAAAAGTTGAACTTTGGCATTTGGGTGGCTGTAACAGGGTCATTTACAAAAGGGGCGTGGCAAAATACACTAAATAGCCTATTAATCCCAAATGAAAACTCAGAACTTCACCAAAATTGATGACCATATGTGTCAGAACATGGTGAGGAAGCATGCAGAGTTTCATGGAGATCGGACCATAGGTGGCGCTATAACTGGCAAAAAGCCTTCATTCTTATTAGGGGTTCAAGCATGAAATGCTGAAACCCTATTGTAATTGTAAGGATTCGTAAAACGCATCGTGCAGGCCAAACCGTAAGGCCTAGAGACATGAAACCTGGCCAGATGTTAGGCCTCAGTTTGGGGACAACCTATCAGAGTATGACCCCGAATGGTCCATAGGTGGCGCTACAGCAACCAAAAGTTCAAAATTGCTCATAACTCTTAGTCTGTTTGTCCCAGGATCAAGTGTCTTGTATCGTTGGAATCCTTGGCTCAAGGCGGACAAAATGGCTATCTCAGATTTGCTCGCCCTTCCGGCACCAATTTCGAGTAAATTGCATTTTTTTGAAAAACCTATTTTTGCGAACTTCTCCTAGGTTTTTGGCCTGATTGGAACCAAACCACTGCAAGACTATTCTCTGGAGTCTGACAATCAATAATCACCCAAAAAATTCAAAATTTCAATTAACGGTCGATAAGGGGAACCAAAATCTTTGATGGCACCAGGGCCATTTTTACTAAAATGGTTATAAATTGTCAACGGAAAGAGATTTTTTTGCTAAACTTGGGATACATCTTTGTGAGCTCAATCTGAGATCACTTGAAAAAAAACGCAACAATTGGCCACAAGGTGGCACTATAAAATGGTTATAACTTGTGAACGGAAAGAGATATTTTCGCAAAACTTGGGACACATGTTCATGAGCTCATTCTGAGGTCACGTGAAAAAAAATCATGACAATTGGCCACTTGGTGGCGCTATAAAATGGTTATAACTTGTGAACGGAAAGAGATATTTTCGCTAAACTTGGGACACATGTTCATAAACTCAATCTGAGTTGACATGAAAAAAATGTGACAATTGGCAACTTGGTGGCACTATAACAGTGGAAAAAATCATGAAAATAGCTATAAGCGCACCCAACCGTTAGTCTACTGAAAATTGGCATGCAGTGTCTTTGTCCAGGGTGCCATGATAGTCTATGAGAACATTGGTGTATCTAAAAAAAACTCAGTATACGTCATTGGCACAATGCCTTGAAGGAGCCTTAGAAGTTTCAAGCCTGTGTTTTTTTCACAGGAGTGACCTCCTAAGAATCCTTGCCGAGTCCAACAATACCAAACATGCCAGGTTTCGCCTTATGGTTTTAAGTGTCATTTAGAGCTTTAAAAAATTGTGGTTATCTTCAAAGCCGTTAGTCTGATCGAGTCAACAACAAAAAAACTAAGGAAATTTGAAAACATAGGTAAATGGCTAAACAATAATGCCAAAATGTTAAAATTATGATCGGAACTGACAAAAAAATAAATTAAATCCAATCAATTTCACCCATGGATCATTTTGATGCTCTCACATGTTTGAAACGAACAATGATGGATTGTGATGAAATTTGTTTTGAATTGGGACTGGCGAATCCCCGTCCATACTGTCAATAACCGTTTGCAAAGACCCGCCCACTTTAGTTACTGTTGCTATGTCTGACAAGCGACGCCACTCTCACACCACACCAAGTTCTCACGCAGTGAAAAATACATTGCGGATCAGAGAAAAGACTGCGCGCTGACAGACAAGTACTTTTGATATGAAACAAAGTCTCACCTTTCAAATGTAGTCATTTTTTAGAGACATTTAAACAATAAATACCATTTTGTGACTCTTTAATGTGTCTGATAGATTGCTGTAGACTCGAGGCTCAGTTAAAGCTGCTTGTGAACCGATCATCTCTTCCTTCTAGTTAATTTATATAATTAAAATAAACATGAAGGAACATAAAAAGAATGTTGTTTTAAAGTGCTAAGACATCAGTACACTTTGTTTTTCAAATTTAAATCCTCCTATGTTAATCTACTAACTCTCCTGACTGCTTTGTTGGACAAAATGGCGGATTATGATTAGTCAGATCACCTGTCAATCAAACTCCCTGCGAAGGGTCAATTGAGAATGCCCGTGCGCACAATCCTGATCTAATCGACAACTTTGCAGTTGCACATAGTAAAGCCCGGAAAATCCCGCTATAATTTAAGAGAGCATCTTTTTCATGTATTTGGACCTAGGCCTAACAATGTGTTATGGTGCGCTGTCACCAGTGGGGTTTTTTGTTGTTGTTTTTTTTTGGTGAGCGTAGGCTCCTCCTGATTTTGTTAGTCATCTCATCTCTTATATGCTGTGAATGATCATATCCTGTCCTATTCATGGTAGACTACTCGCGGACATTGCGTCATCAAGGGGCCCCCCTTGATAATCCTACTTAAGGGCCCGGTGTTGGCTCGTTACGCCACTGAATATAATTGTCTAAACTCCTAATCAAAATTACATATTTACAACAAATTTGACACATATATATGGGCACACTTTGAGTACTACTAATAAAAGTGGTGGAGATCAGGCAAGACTATAAGAAGACTCAGGCAAAACGTGCTATAACTGTAAAAACGCTTTAAAACCATATATTTCCTATGGTAAACTGCCTGTATTGGCTGTAAATTGACTTTTTCATCTATTACGGCAGTTGTTAAATGCTTGCTAAATAAAACTTAATGTCTTTTGATGCTTGTGTGCTTCAAGGCCTTAAAGGCCTGACTGCTTGAACCCCGATAAATGCTGCTTGCAGCTTTAATTTTATTTATTTTTTTATTAAAGCTGTATTTCATTTTAGAGTCAAGCCTAGGCCTCATGAAAGCAATTTTTTAAATGAGATCGGTGCCATCCGGTGGACGCATTTTTATCACGCAATAGCACATTTTTACCACTATAGTGGATCTTGCGTTTTATAAAAAGTTAAAAAAAATTGTAGCTTATTCGGAATGGTCCGAAACTTGGTGACTTTATTGGTACTTGGTATATGAACACCCCAAACAATTGGGGACAGGATTTGAAAAGTCTAAGTGGTCGTAAAAAAAAAAAATAGTCACACTCAGGACCTGTGGGTCAAAAATGACCCCCATTGGAAATGAATGTGAAATTAGTTTTTTTGTGCAAACAATCTACAAATCAGCCAGGATGCAGAAAAAAAGGACTCAACAGTGAAGGGGTGAATCTCTAAAACATCAAGAGTGCAAAACAGAAAAAAAACTCACACACACACACAAATTAACGCGTGCCATTCCAAAAGCTAACTGTGTTTTTGTGTGTGTGTCTGTGTGTGTGTGTGTGTGAGAGAGAGTTTTTTTGTCTGTTTTTAAATGGTAAAGCTAGGGGTGTCCAATCCTGCTCCTGGAGTGCCAATGTCCTACAACGTTTAGCTCCAACCCCAATAAAACACACCTGATCCAGCTGATCAAGATCTTACTAGAAACTTCCAAGCAGGTGTGTTGAGGCAATTTGGAGCTAAACTCTGCAGGACCCTCCAGGACTGAGTTTGGCCATCCCAGACTGAAAAAAGCTGCATCTATGACAGTACTGGAGCTCTTCAGTAAACAAACCTCAGCGCACGAGGCACACCAGCAGTTGAGGTCCAGTGGTTTTGGTCTAGCACAAGGCTAAAGGCAGACACGGGAGGGTGGGGTATTGACAGGCCGAGCAGCAGGCAGATAGACATGATGTACAGCCCGGCATAATCAGTTCCCAGGCTCATTAATCTACAGCCACCGCTACTCTTGATGAGAGAGTGATGCATGGGGAAAACAGTTCCTCTCCAATGTCACCCTGAACGAGTCACGGCTTCCTGAGAGGAGGGATGGAACAGGCACCTGGATCTGAACGAATCAGAAGCAGAAACAGTGAGTTGAGTGGTAAATCATTATTTCAAGGTATTAGTATTAATCGTTTATTTAGGTTTTGTGAAACACAAAGGCACAAAAATACAGGTACGCCATGAAAAAATAATCAAATCGACTTTCTTACTTGTGAGTTGATCCATGCAATCTTGTACGTTGCATTACAGCGTGAAACAAATTCAGTTGGCTTGATTGTCACCGCTTTCATCCGTCTTGCCGCCTGACCTGACAAAAAGCTCATTTATGATCATGAATCAAAGTGAAAGGTCAGATATTTCACGATAATAACAGCTACATCACCTCTAATCTTGAGGAAGAGAGTCATTAGCCTGTAGGGTGCTCCAGAAGCGCTGGATGGGGGGCAGGAGATGTTTCGTACGCGGTCCCCATGGAGTTCGGGCATCTCCAGGGAAGGACAGGGCAGCATTCAGACGCACACTCCAAAGGCCAAAGGTCACATGGGTGCTTTTCTTCTGTAATTGTAACATCTCCCAGAGGGCGAGTCACATCAACAACGGCCTGCTCCATCATACTTTTGTGTGTTTATTTGCAGGAAAGGACGTGAGCTCTAATCGAAGCACCCCTATTAGATTTAACCAGCACGTTTTGGTTCAAGAGGGAAGCCACTCTTTCATCAGGAGTAAAATTCCATTTGAAACTCACCCCGTTTCGGTTTCAAAAAGCAATTGCATCTCCAACGAATGAGCCATCAAATTACAAGAAAGTGGGAAAATTGCATGGCCACAGGGGTGCAAAGCAGGATCCTCAAGAGCGCAATTACAAAAATAATATTCTCCTTCAATGCGATGCGGAATGCTCTCTGTTGAAGTGAAAGGTGCACATTAACTATCAGCCATCTTGTTTTTTCAAGGTCATCAAAAAGAGGCATTTTCCAACCAACAGATATTCCTTTTAAGTGAGCATACACTCCATTCTCTTCATTTATATGGAAATGGAGATCATCAGCATTCCTATTAAAGACAAGCCTGGCATTAGGGACGAGAGGGAAGGAGTCAATGAGGCTTGCAGCGTGATGCAAAAGTCTGCTTGGTTGCCCTGCACAGGGCTATGAAAAGCTGCAAGCTTCAATAATGTTTCATGAGCCCAGGAAGTGACAAGTATGACACCGTACAAGATTTGCTGTCCGTATCATGTGCCACCTCTCCGGTTCAATGACAACAAGGTCATCCCTATGGAGGAATGAGGGCGGACATCTTCAACGACTGGCCCAAACAGTACCTCGTAAACAGTGGCCGTAAAGTCATTTGTGGCTGCTCTGGGTTATGTTTCTCGCAGTATGTCTGCTTTATGAAGTCTGGCGATGACAGACAAGACCCGTTACGCTCGGAACCATATATCATATGGTAGCTCGAGCACAGAAGCAATTTCAGAAGGAGCCAAATTTCAAGTGAGAGGTGGAAAAAAAAAATACAGGCCCCGATCACTCCATTGCAGTAAAACAACACTGACTAGAACAGTGAATTATTTGTATGCATTTATCACAGAAGGTATTAGTTTACACACATAAAGAACAAGAAAACCAAAAGTGAAAAATCAAAGCACAGATTTTTTGTGAGTTTTATGGTAGTGTTTCAGCTGTCAGTATTTTGTCCAGCGAGTTGCTGTGCATTTCTAGTAAGAAAGATGCCAATGGCGCCACCTAGTGTTAAAGAGGGGAAACGCACTACTTATTGTACAGTGTGTTTCTTTTGGCACTTGAATAAACATATGGATTGAAAGACACTTTTGCATGGTGTCTATACAATTAATCTCTATTCAGGTAATCACAGTTTCCCTCCAAAAGTTTAAATTCAAAAAGCTTTCAAAATAGTTCTAGTAGCTTGATTGATTTGAACTTCCACGTCACCCATTTACTACTGTATTACTGAAGTAAACATCATATCTGTGACTTTTATTTTGGTAAAAACTATAGTACTATGGTAAATGTTTGTAGGGCCTGACCTACTCTTGAAATAACATTCATAAGTTGTAAACGTGCCTTACTATCCTCTCTGAGGTAAAACATCTGGTCAGGTCAAGTCTGCACAGAATCCAAACTCCAAATATTATGTTTACTTCATAAAGATAATCTCTGCAGTGAATTATAGCCTAACCACCGACATCGTTCTCTTACCGTGTTTCCCGCTAATCGCTGTCGTGTTCTTAATTTTCGAGGTAACTTAATTTTCAGTTCAAAGCCTTTATTGCCATATGCACAGTTCCCTGTAAAATGACATAATTTTTCTGCTTTCCACTCTGCATAAATAAAATTAAAAAGTTGAAAACAAGTATAAAATAGATAAGAAGAAACTTACAAATGTACAAACAGTGCAATATGATGGAAGTCTATGCGTCAATGCCTGTGGTGTATGGGACGACAGTATGGAGAAGAGTGTGTTGAAATAGTTTTAAGTAATATTGGCGTAATGTCAGGGTCAATGAATGTTTGATCCATTTAACATTCTGATAGCTGCTGGATAAAAAACTATTTCTCAGTCTAGACGTCCTGCATTTTACACTTCTGTACCTCAAAGGTGTGAATAGTTAGGGCCCTATTGTAACGATCTAAGCGCATGGTCTAAAGCTCATGACCCGAGTGCACTTAGGGCGTGTGCGAATTCACTTGTGCTAGTTTTGGGCGCATGGTCTAAAAGGGTAAATGTTTGTAGGGTCTCATTCTATTCTCTTAATGAGTCATTGGGCGTAACGTGCAATAAACCAATCAGAGTCTCATCTCCCATTCCCTTTAAAAGCCAGTTGCGCTTGCACCATGGCAGATTCGCTATTTACATGGCAGACATTTGCAAGAGGAAAGACTGAACACCTCCAGAGAGGAATCATTTTATTTTTAATATTTAAAAATGTGTTTGTGTCGCTGTGTGTGACCCTGTGTGGGTAATAAGCAGAGTGTACGCGCGTTGTGCACCCGCCTGCGCATATTACTAACGTGCTCTTTAAAGGGATAGTTCACCCAAAAACAAAGATTTTATGTTTTTCTGCTTACCCCCATGGCATCCAAGATGTAGGTGTCTTTGTTTCTTCAGTAGAAAACAAATGAAGATTTTTAACTCCAACTGTTGCCGTCTGTCAGTCTTATAAGGCATGCGAATAATGCATCAGCACTCCAGACCGCCATAACTTCCTGCGAATAAGGTCAAAATACCGGCGCGCTCATAGAAATATTTACGTAGATTCCTCATTCGACCAATCCGCGCAGGCACTAATGAGGCATCTATGTATATATCTCTGACAGCGCCAATATTTTGACCTTATTCTCAGGAAGTTATGGTGGTCTGTAGAGCTGATGACATTCATCTGATAATAGCATAAATACTGCTCAGTTTCTCGCAGAAACCGATCGTTTCGTGTCTTAAGACATCAATGTATCGCCACGAGCCACAGGGTTTAATTTGAAGTTGTCTGTGCATGTTTTTTTTTACTCCAGTAAAATTGGACTCCATTCGCATGCATTATACGTCTGCCAGACGGCAACGGTTGGAGTTAAAAATCTTAATTTGTGTTCTACTGAAGAAACAAAGACACCTACATCTTGGATAACACAAAAATACTGCGCTATTGACTTTAGACTAGGTTTTAGTTGGTCAATGGCGCAGACGTTTTCAGTTCCTCAAAATAGCAAAGTGGCGCCAACAATACGCCTGAACACACCGTTTTCAGACCAGCATGCCCATGGACGCACAAATGGGCGTAAATGCATTTGAAATTGATAACTGTGTCTGAAACTAGTAAAAGTACACTTGTGTCGCGGCTGGCGCCACGTTGCACCGGATGTATGATAGGGCTAATAGTGTTGTGGGTGGATGGGTAGAGTCCTTAAAGGGTTAGTTCACCCAAAAATGAAAATTCTGTCATTAATTACTTACCCTCATGTCGTTCGACACCCGTAAGACCTCTGTTCATCTTCGGAACAGAAATGAAGATATTTTAGTTCAAATCTGATGGCTCTGAAAGGCCTCCATTGGCTCAATGGTACTCTTCACTCTCAAGACCCTTAAAAGGTACTAAAGACGTCGTTACAAAGTCCATCTCACTACAGTGGTTCTAAAATAACTTTATAAATCGGCAAGAATAGTTTTTGTGCGAAAAAAACCCTAAATAACGACTTACATAGTGATGACGATTTCAAAACACGGCCTCATGAAGCTTCGAAGCGTTATGAATCAGTGAGTCGAATCAGCAGTTTGAATCGCCAAATTTCAGCAGTTTGGCGGTTTGACACGCAATCCGAATCATGATTCGGCTCACTGATTCATAACGCTTCGAAGCTTCATGATGCCTTGTTTTGAAATCGTCATCACTATGTAAGTCGTTATTTAGGGTTTTTTTGCGCACAAAAACTATTCTCGCCGATTTATAAAGTTATTGTAGAACCACTTTAGTGAGATGGACTTTGTAACAACGTCTTTAGTACCTTTTAAGGGTCTTGAGAGTGTACCGTGCCATTGTGCCAATGGAGGCCTTTCAGAGCCATCAGATTTCAACTAAAATATCTTCATTTCTGTTCCGAAGATGAACGGAGGTCTTACGGGTGTCGAACGACATGAGGGTAAGTAATTAATGACAGAATTTTCATTTTTGGGTGAACTAACCCTTTAACACTGGAACCGGCTCTTCTGTGAACTCTGCAGTGGTAGATGTTCTGCAAGGA